>NC_034419.1:15410541-15462208 GCF_002078875.1 Numida meleagris | reverse complement strand
ATCGTGCCCCGCGGTCCCGCTCGCAGCCGGAGTTCGGCGGTGTGTGGAGCGCTGGATCCCGGTGGAGTGATGGATCCCGGCGGTGATGGGTCACGGGATGCACATCTGGAAGGGCTCGGGAGAATTCGGTTCCCCACCGAGGATGATGAAAAATTTAGCGTCGCTGCCGTAATTTCACTCTCCGCTTAGCTGGTAGCAAATATTTACTCGCTGCCAGACAATGAGTGCCGTTTGTTGGCTCGTGGTCTGAGAAATATTCCCACGCTAACTTAGAGTCTGAGGAGCGGGATGGGACACGCCGCGCTGTCATTCAGCGTTGCCCCGTGCCTGCCCTTCCTTTTAAAAGAAAGGAGTTGCAGCCTTGTGTTTATGCCCAGCACATGGCTCGTCAGCCTGTGAACGGGCACATTTGGACAGAAATACACTCCTGCCGTTGGCTTCCTCTGCTTGTGTTACCCGTGGCTGCCTTCCTGGCTTCCCCTGCTTCCTCCCCTGCCCTAGAATAGCCCCTTTCCCTGTATTGTTCTTGGTGCGCTTCCTCTCGCCTTGCTCTTCCTCCACCCCTCACTGCAGGTTCTCGGCACAGAAGCTCTTCTGACATATATTGTCACCCTCCCCGTCAGTCTCCGTCCCCCCTGGGGAGTTTTAAAGTCCAGAGCTTCCTACTTGAGCAAATCCTCCTTTTTCCTCTGTGGGAAGTGCAGCAGCCTTGATTCAATTTGACTCCAATTGCCCATGAAGAGGTTTAAACTGTGTAGAAATCAACTTCATTTAGGAGCTGCTGCATGGTCAGGAGATTACTGGTGGCCTCTGCAGTGCTTTGGGTCAGTTTATATAACACGCTGTGCTTGTAAACTAGGCTTCCTAACTCTACTATTAATGATGTGAAATAACTTAAGGCTTTAATTTTGACCACACTGCTCCCTTTTCTTCATATGTGGGATGAGGTGCTCTGCAGCTGTGTTCAATGTGGCTGGAGACTTAGATCGAATTTGTCATTATTGGAAGGGGGAAAAAGTCAGTGCCCCTGGTGGGGCTGGAGAAGACGTAGGGGGAAGCCAGGTCAGGAGCTTGTGTCTGAAAATGTCCCATCTGCAGCATGCTGGTTGGGTCTTACACCCATTTGGAAGGGTTTGTGTGTCTGCGCTGGCCCACGGGACAGTGAGTAGCTTCTGTCTGCAGGACCACTTCACTTTTTCCAGGGCACCATCCTATAAGCAAAGAGAAGCAGAGCTGCTGTATCTTTTGCAGGATTCCCAGCAATGTAGTCCAATCTTTAATGAGTTTTTATGTGGCTGTAACAGGTAAGACCTTAGAGTGGCTGGAGAGCTGCTCTGCAGCCTGGGGAGGACTGCAGTGCTGTGCTTATGCCTGGTTCATGCAGAGATGGAATGTATGCATCTAGATGTTGCCTGTTCTCATCTGTGTTCTTTCTTTCTTGAGTTATGCTGCCCTTTTCTTAAAAAAGCTTATTCTGCAGGACTTAGCAATGCTTGCCTTCAAGATTTATATTCCCTGCAACTGAGCGGGCTTCAGGCGTTGGTCTGTTTTATGCCAAGACTTGTCTTGCTGATTTCCTTGGACTTCCATGGGTGCACCTGTGCCAGACTTGATCTTTTTAGTTTGCTTCTGATGCATTGGACATGTCAAAAAAAAAAACTTACTAAAAGTGCACTTCAGTCCATTAGAAATATATAATGTCATCGTAGTCAGAAGGCAGCAATTGTACAGAAACCTTTCAATCCATTAAGCCCTGGAATGCCATAAATTTGAAGACACGGCAGGATAAATGAATTCCTGAGATCTAACGTGCAGGTGAGCGTTTTTCTGTGATTTGTTGGGGATGCTGGCTTTGCACTCACTGCAGCTGGGGTATTTTCTGGTTAGTGAGTGAAATTGCTGCCTTGCTCCCTGGAGTAAGGGTGGTGAATGCATCTCATCTCTAGAAACTGGGCTCTTTGTAGATTTGTGCTATAACGCATTCTATAACTTCTTTTCCTGATGCCCACACCAAGAATGCCCATCTGCAGCTGCGAGTCTGCCCTTAGTTTCTGGTAATTAAAGTGGCAGAGAGGGAAGAAGGGAGGCCCACTGCAGGGCATGTGTAATTTTCAAGGATCTCATGCCCACTATCGTGTTTTCTTCTAATGTTTCTTAGCATCCCCCAGTATGTGGGGAGGAGGGAGGGGAGTGCAAGGAACTGGGTGAATGCAGTCCTTTGCAATCGGGGGCTCTGCCCATGGCTGTTGCATTTTCCAGTGGGAATGGTGGCCCAAAGTGTCAGATGTATTTCCAAGCAAGTGGTGGTATAAACTAAAGCTGGGGGGTGAACAGGTTAGGAGGTTAATGAGATGTCTGAACTAAATTGATTTTCCATACAAATTGGCTGCAATGTGTTTTGTTTGCTTTCTTCGCTTCTCTGGGTTGCTGTGTTGCAGCAGCCACGTGAATGTGAGTGTAATGAGCAGCAAAAGGGATGGGGAGTTGTGGTTAACTAGGAAATGTGTTTGGGAAACCTTGCTCTTACCTCTGGGTGTGCTGCCACACAACTTGGGGCCGAGTAAGGCAGCTCTGGCTTAGGGCCTTGTGTATCTGGGCCTGGATCTTGGTGCCATGACCAGCTGAGTATCATAGAATCCTGGAATCATAGAATGGCTTGGGTTGGCAGGAACCATAAACACTATCTAGTTCTAATCCCCTGCCACGGGCAGGGTATTATAGGGTGCAGAGAGCTGTGCCCAGCTTTAATAGCAACCTCTTATTTGGGTGTGGTGTTGTGCAGCTTAACTAGAAAGACTGCTAAAGGAGGAGCTGTAATATGGTACCAAGGACCTCTGGGTCTTGAAGCTGTCAGGCAGTGTCCCAGTTGGATTTTGACTTTAATATATTTTTCTAACATGAGTACAAGCGCGACAGTTCCTGTGTTTAACAAAACTTGTCTGCAGGCAACTCTCCACATTCACTCTGCAAACAAGTCTTCATACAGCAGCTGTATTCTTTTGTTTAAGGATTTCTGACCAGCTGACTACAGCTGCGGAGCACACCCACCCGCATGAGAGATAAAGGAAGATCAAGCTTTAGCTCACCATGTCATGGCAGGATGGGCTGCTTGAAGGGAGGCAAAGACCTGGCACCTCTGCATTTGCAATCAGGCATCAGACAAACCAGCAGTCTGCCATATGCTGCAAGATTGGTCCATACTTAGAACTGTTTGCTGAGAATATTAAGTCTAGAGCTCAGCATGCTAAGTAGGTTGCTGGGCACTATTGGTAAATGAGCTATGGCCTTATCTCATAGACCTCACATTGGTGTTGTATGACAGTGATTAGTTATAGGAACAATTCCTTGTCTGGCTTAGAGTGTGTATATCTATTTTTTTTTAAAGCAGGCTAAGCAGTTTGCATCCAATAAAACAGTGAAAAGCCGTGGGCAAATTTGCTATTGTTTGGTTGCAGCCACTTTAAAGTATTAAGCCTTCCTCTTGCACCCAGTCATAACGAGTCAATGCTTTCAGCAACTGTTAACCTATAGCACTGAGCCACAGGATTGTTATAGAAAGCAGGGGGTTTTGTTTTCTTTTGCTTTTTAAAGCAACACAACAAACCACCAAAATGTGGGTTCTTGAGAATTGCAGTGATTTCTGGAGAACATAGACTGCATATAGAAGATGGGCAAGCTGTAATTTCAGTTAGCCCTTTGGTTTTGCTTAGCCTGCCTACAGAGCTACAGGCAAGGTTGGGGAAGGACTTGCTGTTGTGATGGCTTCTTTGTTTAGAGAATAAACTCCTTGTAGGTCACCTGAAATTAGAGCAGATGTGAGTTTCAGGTTTACAGCAGCTGTCAAAACTTCAGTGCCAAGGAAGGGGACTTCAGCACTAAGAGAGATGCTGAAGAAGAAACACAGTTCTACAACAAAAATCTTGTGAATTGTTGGTCAGTTTACCAAACCATTACAAAAGCAGTTGCCCAAGAGATGGCAAGGTTGCCCCAGAACTTCAAGTACACAAAACTATGGCACCGAGGTCCTTCTGTTCCTCTGCCGGCGCTGGTCACTGCTACGTGCCTCCAGTATGCAGCAGGATTCTCAACATCCCATGAGTGCTGGGTGTGGTCTGGGTTCTATGCCAGGAGAATCCTTTCAGCCACTGCTTGGTTGGTCTGAAGAGTGTACATGTGCTCAGTTATCCAGTGTTGATTGGCAGTAATCAGTTCAAATCATCACAGCCTGCCCGTGTTCTGTTTTGCAGCCGTGTCTTTGTAGAGGCATGTGGGTACCCCAAACCCTTTCTAATATGTGCAAAACATGCAGCCCTACAGCTTTTCTCATGCTAATGTTTGAGCTGTGCTTAATTGCTTTCAAAGAGAATTCCGTAGGCTGGTTGATCTCCCCATGTATGAATGTCTTTCATACAGTTAATCCTTTATTTTTTCAGATTCTACTGCAGAAGAAATGGCTTAAGAGACAAATACGTTTACCTTGTGTTACACTACAAACAACCCCTCCGTTCTTTAAAGCAGAAACAAAGCAGAAAATAAGATGCTTTTCTGCATGTTCTGTAGAGCAAGGATTGTCACTGCTGTATAGTCTTAAAATATTTCAGAACTATTGTTTCCCAACAAACATTCCAAGAAAAGAGAGATCTATCAAGGCTTTTCAATCTTAACAACTTCTGTAGAAAAATCCAATGACAACCGACAAAATCCATGGTGAAATCTGAACCCTCTTGAAATTAATTGGAATCTTCAGGCCAGAATTTTGCCTGGAGTTTTACTTAAAAATTTCCTTGGGATACTGTATTGATGTGCTTCAGAGCTGTGTAGTTGCACAGTTGTACTGAAATGCCAGTTCCCACATGTTCCAGCTTTATTCATAAATGATCATACAGTTATTTTCTTATTTCCCCTTGAAGCCCAATGTGATTAGAAAACAATCTCTTGGAGTATTTTGATTGTTTTTAAATGGGTGGATTAAATGGGCATCAGCAGAAAACTTGTGCATCCTTTTTCCTCCTTTCTCAAGAAACCCTACGGGAATTTGAGGGAGAGGCACAACAAGTTTTCCTGGTGCAGACACTGTTTTCTCTTGTTTAGAAGGAAGTCTGTAAGTAATAATAATTATTGGACATTTTGGAAAGTGTGTTTGACTCAGCCTGCCCTGGCCCGGAGAACGCCGCAGAGTCTGTTGCTGTGGTAAGACTTTGAGTGCTTTCATATGGCAGTGCTTGATTTACTCATCTCTTTGCCAGCTGAAGGCTCAGGTAACAGGGAAATGGAGGAGGATAACATGGTGGAAGGACGTGGGGATGCTTTAGACCAGGAAGCAGACTCAGCTTGGGGGAGGGAGCCTAGAAAGCTGGGTGGAGGAGGAGAGCAGCTTGCCAGGGTCGCTGCTCTGGACCTGGCCGGGCATTGTGCAAAAGGCAGCTGCCATCCATAATCTAGCCTCAGGCTGAGATCATAGCATATTGATGGATATTATGTGACATAATACCTCTTGAGGCGTTACTGTGCTAAATGCATAGGTTATAGGAGTGCGGTTGCTGCATCAGTCTCAAGAATCCTGCTTGGCTGTTATGGAAAGCAGATGTATGTGTTTGGTAGCTATTGTGCAAGAAAGCTTGGTCTGAATCAAAGCTATACAGAAAGCAGTTCCTAAAGATAAAACATCTTAAATCTCAAAAGATTAAAAAAGAGGGTAAGATTACAGGCTATGACATAGTCTGTCATGTTGTCTGTCCCCAAAGGCAATAGTGGTGGAAAATGTGTCTGGAGCTGGAGAAGCATCTCCAAAAGTGAGTCCCTAATGCATGGAGATAGCTACGTTTGCATGAAGATTTGGCGGTTTTCTCCTTGCTTTCCTGTGGTTGTGAGACAAATCTCTCTTTGCTCTTTCTGTTTAAGTCTAGACTTATGTTCCCAGTTTAGAAAGCAAACTAATAACCCCTCCAGATTGTAGATTCAGCGATTTAAACATATTTAACTCTGACACTGATTTTCCTCTTGTGCCTAATACAAAGGAAATATCTTCATTTGCGGGAACGATGCCTGAACCTGGTTGCAAGCAAACTTACAGTGACCAATGTTTTACTAATACCCTTTCAGTAAAGGGACTGTACCACATATGAAAGCCATGTGTGGAGTGGGAGGGTGAAGCATGGCAGCTAAGAGGATGTGCTGCAGTAGAAGTCTTTCTAACCTCTACCATATTCGTTGTATAACTTTACAGTAAGAACAGTTGTTTGTAAGCTCTACTTCCTTCCCCCAACAACAAAAGTCTTAGCAGAGAGTTGATAGAATCTAATACTTCAGCAATTAAAATATAATTGGCATTTATTGTGGATGTGCTAGTTAATAGGATGGAGAAGATACGTGTACAAGTTGTGTGGAACTTTCTGGACTCTTTTTTTTCTTTGGTCTTCCAAAACAAAAACTTCTGGTTTAGGTAATGAACTGAACTTTTATTAAACTCCTGTTGTCTCCACACTGAAAACTGGTTGCAGCTCTTGATTTAGGTCTGTGCTCTTGTGCAGAGGGAAAAGCTTGCAGGAGAGACCTTTCCTAATCGCTTCTACAGCACAACCTGACTTTACTTGCATCGGAGTCAGAAGTAAGAAGCTCCAGAGGTGTCTGGCAGCCTTGAGGCTGATGCATTATCTGGCATGGAGCAACGTTTATGTGCTTATCTGTCAGTATTTCCTAATGGTGACCATGTGAGTCTGCCTCTCTTGGCAAAAGCATAACTCACTTTCCATGTTTTAGGCATTGTTGTACTTACAAGTAAATTGCCATAAGGGTTGGATTTGAGTCTCTGCTAAACAACAGGGGAGTCATCTAATAACAGCTTTCTGTGAAACAGAAGGTGAATGGAAGTTGAAACCTAATAAGCAAATGGGTCCTGGTGAACTTGAGACATTCTGGGGATGCCAGCAAGCTCAGTGCGTGCAGCTCTTCTGTAGGCAGTAGCGCGAGCCTGATAAGAAGCAGGCTAATGTCAGAGCTTCCTACTTTGTCACTTGGAATTGATTATTATTGGCACAAGGAGAAGAGAACGGGCTCTCTCAACTCTGCCTGACAGAAGATGAGGGGAGGAAAGAGGGATGTGTTTGCATGGGCTGGCATCACTATGGTGGAAGACCCTACTTCTCCCTTGCAAACCTTTCTTTTAAATCTTAGTGGCTACTGCTCTATTACTACTGTTGTATAGGAAGCCATGCAATGGATGAAGCTATTTGTTTGAATCATCTTTAGGGATGGGAATTCCTTCGTTGTCCTCTCCCAGTCCAAGAGGGAGGTGAGTCTGTGGTAGGTTGAGAAGTACAAAAAATAAACTGGAGGGAAGGAAACCAGCAGGTCCTGCTGTGCTGTCTGCCATATAAGATATGTCTTGATTTATTGTTAAATAAACAGCTCTCATAACAAAGGTATTTGAAGAAACTTGTAGTAAAAACTATTCAGCTCAAGTAAGTCCTTAACCCTGTTTGAGTTTACTGAGCTTGCTGACTTGACAGAACTTGGCTGCTAACGTGGTGCCTTCAGTTCAGCACTGGGGAGCTGATGTTGGTAACTTTAACCCTGTCATTCTCAGCCTGAATTTGTTGTTTTGTGTTTTTTTTGTTAACCCAGCACAGCTTTGATTCCTGGTGGAAGTGGTGTTCAGCAGTGCATTAGCATCTCCTCTTTCAGAAGTTACGCCCTGCCACGGCATCATATGCTTGTTAGGGCAAGCTGCACCTCTTCTCTCCTTCCTGCCAGAGGAGTCCTTCCCTGGGTTTTTGTTTGGGTTTTTCTTGTTCTTTTTCTTTTGTTTGTTTCCCAATCTCTCCTACATTGCTTGGATGAAGCCTGGAGCAGGCAGCAGCTGAGATATGGTACGTTTATTCAAATCCATCAGTGTCATCTTTGCTCTTGACTGAAAAGTGGCTGCATGGGATTTCGGTGGCATCGGGAACAGGACTCCTTGTTTGCTCAGCAGTTGTTGTCTCCAGCTCTTCTGGTTGTGCTTTGTGGTAGACTGTCTGTCTGGCGCTTCCTCTGCAAAGTGGTAATTGTTTTTTACATGCTGGTGTTGTTCTGTAGTCTTGTCCTGCTGAAACGAAATGTAAGGGGAAAAAAGGTCAAGAAAAGCACTCGGGTGGGGCTGTGCTGGGAGTAGCAGCCAGAAGAAAAAGCAAGTGCAAAATGAACGCAGCGAGTGGCAAGCATGGAAGTGCTGCTGGGAACCGACTGAGCAGCAGTTCCTCATTAGAAAGCTGTGCCTGGTGGTTCCAGGTAAGTGGGATCAGTTTGATTGCCCTTCCAGCCCGTTGCTGTGCTGTGTGGTCCTGCTGAAGGCAGCGTGGGAGCAGGTCACGGCAGTTTGTCTCAGCAAAGAAGGACGTGGTGCTGCTCCTTTGCTTTGCAATCTGCTCGGAAGCATAAATGGGGAGATGTGATATGTTTTCTCAGCTGAGACCTGAACTGTGAAAGCTGAATGGAGATGTGCTAGGGATGCAGAGAGCAGTAGTTGCAGGCTCAACCTTACGCCTGGAGGCTCCAGAAATCGCATTTAATGTTTGCTTCTTTCTTTTTAATGTGCTTGGTAACTTCTAGAGTTGCAATCCAACCTCTTAAACGTTACTGCAAACTGCTTGGAGTCCCAGCCTGACTGGCTGGTGCCTAGATGTTCTGCCCCGTGTCGTAAAAGCTGATCTGAAACAACAGTGGCATGCTTTGCTCACTGCTGGAGCTGCTGAGCGTCTTCACTGCAGGGTGTCAAGATAAGAACATGTGGAGAGAAGGGAGGAGAGCATCGGGTGCCTGGCCGTGTGCTCCTCCTCACCTCTCCAGCCGCAGCGGGGTTGGGGATAGGAGCTTCATTTTATCCATGTGGGTATGTGGCCTTCGGATGCAAAATAGTGCTCTGCAGAGCCGTCAGATGCAATATGGGTAACAGCAAATGAAGCGTTTGCAAAAATGAAGTCGCCGGTCCCTTTCTCACAGGAATTGCTTTATTTGCTTCTTTGAGATCGGGAGGAGAGGAGGTGCAGAAATGTGTGAGTGAGTGCGGGATGGAGAGGAGGGCAGATCTGTGCCTGCTGCTGTCCCCAGGTGCCTCTCCCAGCTCCTGGTCCTGGGTGCTGCAGCTTCACCCCCCTGGGCCTCTCCCAGCTCTGGGGGGAGGCTGTGGGGCAGCGGTGCCTCCGGGGTGGGGGGCGGGGGGGGAACTCCCACTGTGCAGGAAGAGATGGCTGATAAGGTGCCGGGTGCTGCTCTTCCCGGAGCACTGATATCTAATGCTTCTGGAAAAGAATGAAAGGCTTTGCAGGAGGGGAGGTTGTTTGGCAGAGAAGTCTGGAACAGATGAATCAACACCTGGCTGTAGCTTGCGCTCTGCCTCTGGGGGAAGACAGATGTAAGAGCAGTTTTAGCAGCAGTGCCCATCCCCTCAGGCTGCTGGCCTTTTCTTTTCAGGCCATCCATCGCCTTCACTCCCTGTAGGGAAGGCTTCAGAAGGGCACTGCAAAGAAACGTAATGGCAATACTTGGTGGGTGCAGACAGCATGGGAGAACTGCTCAGTGTGACGTAAGAAGGAGTGATAGTGCAGAAAGCTGAGAAAATGGGTACGTGCCTGATTTGGATTTGCTCCACATTAGGGAATTGTGCAGAGAAGTCCCTGCCAGGCACCGGAACACTGGCTGAAAGCAAGCAGGAGCGTGTCCGAGGCGTTAAAGCAGATGGAGCTTGGGACCAGACATACCATGGGGATCCTCATGGGTGGACTTCTGTGACCTCAGGTGGTTTCTCAGCGTTAGTGTCTCTGGCCTGGAGTCTGAGGCATGTATTTGTCCATGTAATTGTGTATGTATGTGCCTATCAGTTGTTTTGTTCTGACTTTTTTGCTTCGCTTTTTTATTGTGCTGCATCCCGATTTATTATCCTATGTCTTTGTTATGCATAAGGTATGGTATTTGACTCAAGTGGGAGGGAGGATTTAGAGGTATTTTTCGGTGGTGCTTTATGCCCTTCTTAAGCACAGAAGGCTTTGAAAGTTTTGTTTGTCCCTTCAGCGTGCAATTATTCTAAGCAAGCAATTTCTCTGAAGCTGTGATGTGTACCTGAGGGGGGGAGTGGGGCAAGATGGGAGCGAAAATGGCATTCAAGCCAACCACCATGCAGTAAGTTCTCAGTGTTGTTATTACAGGTGAGTAATATCACTGTTACTGAAATACCTCCTCTGAAAATGAGGTGGTGATGCTCCTAACCACTGCGCTCCCAGCGTTCCTAACAGGTGCATGTTAAATTGAATTGCATTTGTCTTCATTCAAAATAGAGATGCAGAGATTGTTTAAAAATAGTCTGTAGCTGGGTTTGAATGGAGACGCAGAGCTGTGCCCTGCAGGGTCTGGGCACAGGCAGCTGTGCCCTATGGAGGCCCTGTGTTCGCCCAGCAATGCTCTGTGTTGTACTTTGCTTTTTAGCCTGTAACTGAACTGCAAGCTCGGTGTGCTCAGGTACCTCTAACAGCTTGTGCTGCTCAGTACAGGATCTCTTTTGCAGAGGGGTTACGTGAGTTGTCTGCTGTGGATATAAATGGACTCAGAATGGAGTAATAGAACACGAGCATGGCTTCATTAATATAAAGCTTAGCTCTTTCACATAAGGCTTTTTTTAAGTGCTAGAACCTCTTGGCATGGTCACAGCCACCCTTTTTCTCCTAAATAATGTTTTAGAGTAATCATTTAGTGGGATGACTGTGTCCCCTGTGAGGGTTTAACAATGTTGGCAAGCAGAGGACAAAATCAGTCATGCTGTGTCTCAGGTTTTAGTGAAAACAGGGAGGCAAGGTGAGAGCCAGCTGTTCCTCGAGGTCTGCTTGTGAGAGCAGAACCCACTCTGCTTGAGTTGGGCAGGAATGTGCCAGTATTTACCCAGATTCTAAAGACAACGCTTAACGATGGGACGCGTTCTGCATGCTCATCATTCCCTTAGGAAATGAACTGTGAGTACAACATAGAACTTGAGCCAATATTTGGAGGGCTGAGGGGCTTTGGAAAAATATGTCCTCCAAATTTTGGGCAGAGCAATCAATCCTGGTGTAGTTAATTGTCTTGTCCTCTAGGCTCCATCTCAAGCAGCGCGCTGCTGCCTGGGTGGTTACCATAATCCTCTTTATTTCATTTCAGTATGAGTCTCGGTGAGCACCTGATATTCAAAATGGGATTAGGAGAGGAAAAAAAATTGCTGCTAAAATTGGTAATAACAGAAAGCAAACCTGTCTGACAGCATCTGCCTTGTGATCTTCTGGGAGCAGGCTAAAGAATCCTTAATTACCTTTTTTGCAAGGGTGGGGTGGTGTCTCTGAAGAATTCATTTAGGAAGGTTACAGCTGGAATCGCTGCTGCTGAAGTTACAGCAGCCTAATGAACTGTCGTGAATTAGCTCCCAACCTGCAGTGGGCGCTGGCAGGAGGAGTGGGGTTGTGTGAAGTTGGGTTTGGGTAAGTGAAGGCAAGGAAGGGTTGGGATCCAAAAATGAATGGCCCTCTATGTGCCCTGTGAGTGGGTCTGGGTGACTTTACCTATGGACAGAGAGTGTAGAAAGCTGTCTTATAGAAAACACTGTCCCAAAGCAAAGTGCTCTGTTCCCTAGGTAGTAAACCATCATCATTACCATTAGGGGGTCTTTTAAATGAGAGGCAAGGAGCACTCTTACCTTTGTGCAAATGCCCAGAGGCTTAACAGATTTGTCACGCTTACACTGCAGTGAGTCCCGTGCTGCTGTGCTGGTGCACCATGAAATTTGTGCTTCTCGTGTTAAATGCCCTTTCCGCTTGGGCTGCTGTGAACGTGATGAAAACTTTGTGCAAAATTAGGTCCCAAATGAAAGCTGTAGCAACGCTCTGTCTCCAGCAGCGTGCAGCACTGGCTGCTTCAGGAGCTGCTGTTCCCAAAGGCGTGTGCGTTCATTTGGGTGTTTTTTCCTCAAAGTTTTTCTCAGCTCTCATTTGAAATAGAAATGAGCTTGCGTCCAGAAGCATCTGAGTGGCTGAGAGCTCAGGTGCTGAATTTCTTAAACGTTTCTTGGATAAAGACCCAGTATTGTCATGTCTTTATGCTTTGGAGAGGTGAGAATTGTAGCGTGTGCTGGAAGAAGCCTGAACTGCTGAATCAAGGGGGAACAGCAGACCTTGTGCATGAAATAAACACAGCCAGACTTTCTAAAGGTGTGATGTCTTGACTGAATGGCTTTAATCGGTATCATGTAAATATTCTCTTGGTAAACAAAGTCTTCCTTGACTCAAATACGGAAAAACAAACAAACTAGGCATTGCCAGGGCTGCCCAATGTGCAGGAAGAACTGCATGGCTGCCTGTGGGATTCTTCATCCATCTAGCCACTGGGGCAGGCAGCTGTGATGACACAGCAGTGTTGTAAGGAGGCTGTCTTCTGGTGTCCTTATGTTTCTGAAAGCTGATCGCTTAATGCCCTGTGGTGTTAAATGGAATATGAATTCTTGAGGCTTTCCGGGCATGCTGGTGCTGTTACAGGGGGATGCTGCTGAGGCGCTCTCATCAGAGATGCTTTGTGAAATCTGAAACGATTTGGAGCTATCTGGCCAAGCTGCATGCTCCTGTGAATTCTACGACAGAAAATCTAAGTCAGCTCCAACATAACAATGAGCAACCATTGAATAAAATGATGTTGCTGCTCTGAAGGAGGAGAAATATGATCGACTGTTCTGTGTCTTTGCTGAATTATACTAGGAGCTATCTGCAGTAAGCAGGAAAATTGTTGTTTGCTGATGTCTCTGTGAGTTACGGCCACATTATTCCGGTGCATGCATGCTGCTCCTGTGGATGCTGCTGGGTATGGAGAGCTCTGCTGCTGGAATGTAGCTTATCCACAGCCCTGCTCCCTTGGCATCTTTGGTTTTTCTGTTGCTTTCTTATCTTTGCTCTCAAGTCATCTTTTCCCCCCTCATTTTAGGCTTTCCCTGCGGAGGAAGGAGCCAAAACATACACATACACAAAAATAGTTGTTCTTATGCCTAGCATGCGTTTATGTGGAAGGGAAGTTTATGGCAGCAGGCACACACTGCATGTAGGCATGTTGTATTCCCAGGGAAGTGCATGCCTCCCTGGCAGGTAAGTGGGTTGCTGGTAGAAAATGAGCTGTATGCTATAGCTGCAACACATGCACCCTCAGCAGTGGCACCGTTCACCTCCTTGGACTTACAGTGAGAGCAAAGCGAAATTACACTGTAAGATCCCCCAGAGCAGCAATGGGACACCTAGTGCCCCACTGGGAAGCAGAGCGTTGCAGTGCTGTTGGCAAAGATGGGTACAGCACTTGCTGCTGGTTTGCTTTGCCACTCGCTCTTCATTCGACTTAATAGATTCTTGTGAACATCTCATAATCAAACCCAAAATGAAATGCAGAAGACGGTAAGGCTGTAAATGGGAGATGGATGAGCTTTCAGCTGAGGATGCGTGGGATTCGCATCTCTGGGGGATGCGTGTTCATAAAGGCTGTGTTTGTTGATGGCACAACGGAGACCTAATTACAGGCCTGCTCTGTCACAGCTGTGTTATCCTCATGTGCAGACCAGGCATAAACTTCAGTTTCCCAGGGGAGAATATTGTATGTAATTCTGCATGTATTTTAATGCTCTCCACTTAAAGTAAAATGAAGTATTTCCTATCTTTTTACTCTGCCGCAGCTGTGCCTGTCCTTTTCCCTCCTACTCTTTCACCAGTAGCTGTGGATTTTAACTTTTTTTTCTGCCTCTTCAATTGATGTTCTGTTTCCATAAACTTCAGAGGGTGTGTTTCTCTGGGTCGGAACTGGGGGCATCTGCCCAATTTGCACTTGCTGCTCATCGCATCTGCATGGCCTAGGAGCCAGAAACTCATCTGACTTTTTTCCCAGCACTATTTATTTTTAAATGCTGTGTAACAATTCCCTGCTGTAAGGGTGGTTTGAAATAGAGCCCCCCGGGAGCTGCTGAGCCTCAAGGCTTCGTGCCACCCAGCACTAAAATAAGATGAGGATCCTGGATTACAGTTTGTAAGCCTTTCTGTATAGCCCTGCTGTGATTAGTGTTTGCATTAAAGAGGGGTTGGATTTTTACATTCCTGACCCCATCCTTGTTTGGGACTCGCTTGAGTGCATCTGTGCTTATTTGCATTGCCTGATTTCTTTTCAACAACAGTAGTATTATAGTCTATCTAATATCTTTAAGGTTCTTTTTTCCTTGGGGAACAATTCTTAGGGAAATTTTCCTTCTCCTGCAAAACGTATGTCCTATCCACTTCAGAAATCCACAGTCATTCTATCACTTATTTCTAAGTGACTGAGGCCATCAGTGTGTTCCCGTAACCAGTGCTCTGTCCTGGATTTCCAGATCCTTCTGGAGGGGAGGAGGTGGCATGTAAGCAACTTCTCCTAAAGACTGCTTGGTTCCTATAGAGTTGATACACTTAAGCAAAACTGTGCCTCTAGTGATGAAGGAGCAAAATGTGTTGTAAGTTGGCAGAAAGACCTAAAATCTCACTGGCAGCTAATGGCAACAGATAGTACAAGGTGCTGTGGCTTGGTGTCAACTTGTCCTGCTTATTTGAACCGTTCTCAACTGTAAGAACAGTTTAAACCTTCACGTGAAGTCCCAGGGAGCGCTTAATAGGTGCTCAGTTCTCTAAACTATTCCACAAAGTGCTATGTAAGTGCAGTCGCTTGTAGCTTAAGCATGCCCTGAATTCATGCCTCTTGTACATGATACAGCAGTGCAAATCTGAGAACGCTAGCCAACCAGTGGCTCTGTTTGCAGGGAGAATTAATGGTTGCAGATCAAATCATGCTGACTGACCAGAATGCGGGTAGGTGGAGTGTGGCCCACAGAGCTTTGATGAGAACTTGGGGCAGAAACAGCAAATTTGGCTGTCACCCACTGTAAGCGTATAGAGGACTTAGAGTTCAGACTGTGATGCTGTTAAAGTTAATGGAAAAAGTTTGTCATTAGACTAAACATTGGGAAGTTTTCTTAGAATGGTGGCAATCCTGTGTGTGCGTAAGGCATTTGCATAATACACTGTATCAAGACATCTCCAAAATTGAAAGTGGCTTTCTCAGCTGCAGAGAGCCACTTTTATTTCCTACTATAAATAATAAACTCATTTTCTGCAGCAAAAGTAGTCCCTGTGGGGAATACTGATCAAGGCCATTCCCAGGGTCTGGGAGCTGTTAATGCATCTTGCAGCTGGGCTGCTCTGTGCCTGCTCTGCTGGTCTGTGAGCTGTGGCTGGGGGCTGTGCGGTGCTGTGCAGGTGTGCTGTGGTGCTGCAAGGACCCAGTGCAATGCAGTCACCTTGCAAAGCTGCCATGGAATTGGTTTGGGTCACGTCTCAGGCTTTGTGTTGGAGGAGTTGGTGGGCAGCTTCTCGTGTTGCTTCTAGTGGGGCAGGAAAGTGTACTGTGTTACGAGAAATGCCCTCAGATTGCCACGTTGGGTACAGCTCACCGATGTGTTGACTTTGAATGCAGTAAGGCTTCTTGCAGGGAGGGTTTTCTTGACTGTTCTGACAAATTACTCTTTAGGAGCATTCTGTTATACAAGGTCATGGGAGCGGAATGACTTGCTTCTCTGCTGCTGCATCAGTTTGAGGAATTAAAGGTGATCAAAGGTGCAGTGATTTTAAACACTTCTCTTGCAGGGAAGATGATGGCATTAGCCAGTGTCTCTTTTCCAGGGGCAGCTTCAAGTGGATTGGGTTCCATCCAGGTGTAAGGTTTCATGTGAAGCAGGAGCCAGGTTTTGAGATACAAAACCACCTTCCCTGGGAGGACTGAGGGGAACTGCATTAGCCGTAAGCTGCGTGTGTTTTGCAAGCCCTTTGCATCCTTGCACCCTGGGGCAGGTGTGTGCAGAGCCAGGAGCTGTGCTGTGCACACTGCTGTGTGCTGTCACTTCAGCTGGCCTTGCTTCAGCTCATTCTTCTGCTCTAGGTCTGAGCTTTAAGTAGTTGCAAGTGGGATGGATGGGTTTTGCTCTGGAATAAACATGATACAGTTGTTATGAATGTGATCATAGAATGTGCTCCCACTGACGCTAGGTGGGCTTGAGTGTGGGGGGAGATAAAACTGGAACAGAACCTTGAGTCTCCTTCAGGGCTATAAATCAGTTCATCAAACTCAGAAGTGCTTTGATTCAAGGCAAGGTCCATAAGATACTGAAATCCAGGCTTTGTTACTGCCTTGAAATCAAAATGAAGCCAAAAATCACAAAACCCAATTAATCATCTTTGAGTTAAATCTTGCAAGTAATACTGTATAAACACTTTAGATCCAAAGGGGATTATAGGCAAATACAGAGCTGATGGAGGAGTTCAAGGATGTTCTGAATTGCCAAGTAGGCGTGCAGAAAGCATTTCTGGAGCCTGTGGGCTGAGATTGCGTGGAAGAAGGAATGGATGGAGGTGCTGAGGGGCAGCAGCTCCAGGTAAATCAGACCTGGCTGAGGCTGGGGGAGAGCAGGAGGATGGGGGAAAGGGAAGGTAAAGCTGCAGAGCCCAGAATGACCAAAGGTCCATGGGGCAGCCCAAGGCCTGGCCCCCAGTGCTGGCTTGCTTGTAGGATCATGGGCAAGTTGCTTAACCATTGTGGGTTTGATTGCTTATCTATAAAACAGGCATCAGTCATGGCAGGAGATTTCAATCAACGGATTGTTCTCAAGTGTTTGGGATCGTGTTTTACTTTGGATCACTCTTAGACACAGATATGAAATGCTGTGTAATCACTGTGTTATGGATCAGTTCATTCACTGTGATAGGAGAAGAGGGGGAGAAAAGGCAATATATTATGTAGATTTATTTTTTAAATGAAGTTAATTGCTGTATTGTGTCTTCAGTATCAGAAGGGTTTTTTTTCGGAAGGCTGAGTGCCAGACATTTCCCTACAGATGACAAATTCTCTCTGGTTCTTCATCCTCTTTGTGTCTGCAGTTGAGTACACATGATTAATTGATGGCTTCATTTCCCCAAAGCTGTGTGGCTGGAGCTAGTCTCCATTATCCTCCCTGCTCAGGCACCTACCCAAGCTCTGTGTTTGTTACATCAAGGATTCCAAGTATACATGACTCTGTTTTTCTGGTATGTTAGAATTTTTCCTGTCTGAAATGCTCTGACTTCTCTTATCATTTTTACCTGCAGTGACTTGTGGTGCAAGCTCCCCGCACAGTTAATTCCCTTAGATGATTTATTTACCAGTGACACAGCAGAGCCCTCAACATAGTAATTGCAATGACGTGATCATCAAAGCATCAAAAGCAGGAGCCCCCGGTTCCTCATCTCCCTTGTGCTGCCACAGTCCTCCCACCTCTCCCTTTGTGCTCTCTTTGTTGCTTTAAACCTTTTGGGGAAGGAAAAAAATTCCATAACCAGATTAAAAACTGGATCTGTACATCTGTAGATAATGAAGTGTGTGGCTTCCTTTAGCCCAGCAGCACCAAAATGCTGTCACGTCACTTGGTTTTGCTATCCCCATGCACCCTCCCTGACCCAGTGCTTTGCGACCCAGCAGAGATGGGCTGTATGGGCAGGAGATGGAGGAACAGCAACGTGCTGTCCCCGTACCCCAACACGTAAACAAAAAATGAATACTTAAAACTCAACTGTTTTATCTTGTCTGGAAGAAGTTTTCCAGCTGCGCGGAATATTTGTGATTGAATTTAAAGATGATGACCGCTGGGACTGGATGTCTGTATGAAGCACAGGTGGATGGATGGCTGGTGAGCCTTTGCTCTGTGCCTGCAGAGTGGATGGGCTCTGAGTGGGAGCAGGCAGCTCATCTCCACGCCGTCCTGCTGGTCCTTCTGCCTGTCGGGGCAGACACTCATCTCCTCACCGCTGGGCGCAGTGCTGGTTCCTGCACTGCTGCAGGTACTCTGCGGTGTTTCTGGCTGGAACTAAGTCCTCCCAGAGCTTGAATTTTGGAAGTGGCTCCTCAGCAGGCAGCTAACTGCTGGTGGGGGGGGTTAAGGATTACTTGGAAGGTGCAAGTCTGGCAGCACAGCATGTGGAGCTGCTGCGTTGCTGCTTGAGGCATGCTGATTCCACTGATCCAGGCTGAGGCCGTTAATTAGTTTGTTTTATACGTGCACACATCTCATTTAAGTGGTTTTCTCTTATTTGGGAGAAATGGGAGTAGGAAAAATACCTGGGCAACTATCCCTTCCAGGTGCTGGGGACAGAGCAGGGTTCCTGTTCCCAGGACATGCTATGGGTTTTGGGTCTGGCTGGTGGAAGTGGTGGGCTTGCTGTGCTGGCACAAACCAGCCCTTGCCAGGCACCAGGAGCTCAGGGAGCCACGGCTCCATTACATGCTGATAGCCTGAGAAATGAAATACAATGATTAGATTGGATTGTTAAATGGACCTAGAGCCTGCATCAGAGATCTTTCCAACAGCATTTGGAGCACAGAGCAATGAAACAAGCTGCGAAAGCAGGATTACTGCAGGCTTTGTCTTGTGTGTGCTATTTCAGTGCTGCTGCAGCAGAGCTTGGAAGTGTTTGTTGCTTGTGGGATGGGGCAGTGGGCTCAGATGTGGCTGTGCTCCCAGCTCTGCGTTGCATGTAGGGCCAGGCTGCTGTGCCTCTTTTTCTCTAAGAGGGGAAGAAGGGAGGGCTGGGAGAACGTCTTCCAAGTGATGGAAGAGCACTTACGGCCTAGCTTTGAGACAAGTGTTCTCTGTTTTGGCTCGGTACTTAGATTTGAAGAAGCACTTCCACTTCCACATGCTGAAGCTGAGCATATTTGTCTTTGCTGAAAGGGTTAGAACTGCCTTTGGGGATTGCTGTAGATCAAATACTGCTGAACCGGCTGCGGGAGGAGCAGCAGAGGAGTGATGTACAAACCAGCTGAAGGACTCGCTTCCTGAGCACTACCACATGCAGCTGCATTTGATGCAGGTGGTGATGTCCCTCTGCTACACTGCTGTTTTATTCATGGCAGCCTGTGATGTGTCTGGGAATTGGAGTAGGAAAGCGGCTTTGTTAAGAATATTATTAAAAGGAGTAGCTGTTGAATGTGGTGGATCTTATTTCTTGTGGCAGTTCAGTTGCAAAATATTCACTCTCTTCTTCTGAGAAGCGTTATAGAGCAGTGAAGTTGAACATCAGCATGTAATTCAGCCCTGTTCACATCATGTCCTGCTCTCCAGGACTGCCATCCTGGAGTAGAACAGCTCCTGTTCTTGTTCTGGCTGCTGAATGCTTTGGAACACACAACAGGAGTCCTTGATGAATACTGAGTGTGCAGCTGGGGAAGGAGCTCTCAAGGACAGTGCTCTGCTCCCTAAGGGAGCAGGTGGGGTGGGATGTGAGCAGCTCCTGGTAACAGTCCCTAGGTAGGAAACACCTGGGCCCTTCCTTGGTGCTGACCAGCTCTGCCGCAAGGTTGGGTGGCCCTTGGTGTCCCCATGATGCTTAGGGAGGAAGCAGTGAAGCAGTCCTCTCTTTCTTCCCCTAATGGGAAGAAAGATACTGTTGTCCCCATGCTCCTCCGTGCTGCACAAAGTGAGGCAGGGCTGCTTGAGTCTGGCTGCAGGGCAGCACTGGAACGTGCATCCCCATCAGGGAACGCCTGGTGGGCTGTGGAAGGAAGGGAGAGCTGCCTGTGGGGGCTGTGCTCGTTCCAGGAGCTTGGCTGTCAGTCTGGGTGAAGGCAGATGGAAGTAATTTGAAAGCCTGGAAGCCAGCTGACAGTTGCATCTTGATACAGATCAACTGTGGGCTGGTCGGTCCTCGGAGGAAGTTGTTGTCCTGACCCCATCATTTAGTGGTTGGTCCGTGCCCTAAAAATATTTTTATACGCCCTTGCTGTCTATTCTGGAGTCTCAAGCTCACTCCCTCCCTGATAATGATGGGGAATGGTGACCTTCAGCATTTGCTGTTTTACCAAGCAGTAGCCTCCTCTGGCTTTGTTGCCTCTATGTGCATCTTGAATTCCAAACTCTGAGAGTCCTGTTACTGCAGCAGATGCTCTCCTGTTTGGTAGGGTTGTAGGTTCAAAGTAGCTGAAGAAATCTTGGGCCTGTGAACCTCCAAAGGCAAACAGAAAGAAACCCAAGTGGCAATTTATCATGCGTCTCTCACTTCTTTGCATTCTTATCCCAGACGAAGTTTTGTCTTTTATCCCATAATTATGTCATTCCCCGTGAGCAACTTAATCGAAGCAAGTTGTTTTTGGGAAGTGTTAATTTGATCTACAGACGCTCTGTATGATCTCCAGTGTAGATATTGGAAAGCTTCGGGGGCAGATTACTGCAGCTTCAGTGAGCTGCCAAGGGAATGGGCTCTGACCATGTTGAACAGCTCTGAGTTTGTTAGCACTGTGGTTAGGTGCTGCTGCTGCCTGTGGCTGCCTTCCTTTTCCCTCTTTCCCCTTCCCATTTCAGCTTTGTGTTTTCTGAGATTCTCTTTTGTCATTTGTGGAAAGCGCTGCGTTTCTTACAAGGACCTTTGAAATTGAAATCCTGCTTCTTGGAACGAATGTTTTGCACTTCATAAAAAGCAAAAAGTGCATAATGCATGTTGGCAATGGGCGGACTGGCAGGTAAGAAGATCACTTGATCTGCATGACAGATATTGGCTTTGAGGAGATGCTTTTCTCTCCTGGCCTAACGTGCTTTGCTCCGTGCACCATAACAGCCTCTTTAGAAATCATGCTTGGTGACTTCAGCCAAACCCTCACTGCTTTGCAGGGCGCTGCAGATTAATGCTACTGCAAGCTTGGGCTCTTAATGCAATCTCAACCCTTTAATTAAAACAACATGGAACAAAAAGGGAGAATTAGTTAAAAATAACAACTCTCGGAAGCCCAGCTTGCCTTTTTATTAGACTTGTCCTCACTTTCTCAGCTGCTCTGATAAGAAGGATATTCTCCCTCTGGGACGCAGTGAATAAACTGGGATGTAACTCATTTGTTTGGGCATTATGTTTTAATTAATTTCTAACACAAATCCCTTCCCTGTACTCTCTTTTCTTCTGTCTTGTAGATAATAAAATAGTCCTGTTCCAAGGAGAGGACTGGTGGTTTGTACCAGTACAGAAACAAGGTTTGGGTGCTGTGTATACCAGGGCTGGGGAAGTTCTGCATTGCCCTATGGAGAGCATTGGGGGGACTTCCAGGAAACCCATCCAGAACGTGTGAAACTTGAGGAGATTGAATGTACCCAGAATGCAGCCACATTTTTCAGTGAGATAAAGTGTATGCTGTGTAACATTCCTTGGAATAGAAGTTATCCTCAGGCCTCTAGATAACATGGGCTGGTTTTTCTTTTGTATTTAGACTTGCCTAGGCTTCCTTATGGCCAAAATGGTTCAGGCTCCCTTTAAACTGATGGGAAGCTTGCCATTCAGGCAAGGGAGGAGATGGACTCTCTCTGTCTTCCAGTAATGAAGCAATGTTTTTGCGCGGTCCCTCCTCTCCGCAGCTCTTCCTGGCTGCCCCTGCATCCTGCTTACTTAGTGTTGTCCAGTCTTTCAAAATCAATATGCACTGCTGCATTACTGGAATTGGAAAATAAAATAAAAATCCCAGCAGAGGTTTTGGCATGAGAGCATTGTTTAAAAACGGATGGGATGCTATTGAACTTGAGCGGGCTTGGTTGGTTGGCTTTTTTTCCTTTCTAATCTATACCTAAGTGTGTGAGTGGAAATCCCTGTCCAAGCAGAGCTAAAATAGCTCTGGAAGGGGTTGGATTTCATTCTGCTTGAGTACCTAAGCTGCTGCAGGTGCATCAGACGATGACTTCATATGCTGCTGTGCCCAGAGTGCTTTCCCACAGTGCTGTAGCTCTGGGCTGACTTTCTAGTAATAGAGCCGAGTGTGACCTCTGTCTGTTGCCTTGCTGTGATTTCAGGAGAACTAAGGGACAGATGGGCGAAATGCTTATGAAACAAACCCTGGCTTCCCCACACTGAAAATCTGCTGACGCAGAGGCAGACGGACAGGGCGGGCTCTTAAAATACACAAAGCAGGAGGACACTAATTGTATAGTGGCTGTGGAGAGGACCAATTCTCACAGGGGTTTGCTCGCAGAATTATTTCATTCTTTAGATGCAAAGACACTTTGGATGTGGCTTGTATCCGGGTGTGCAGTTGGGACCATGGTGGCCTTGAGGGGCAGAGAGCATCTTGTAAAATACAGAGAAAAATCATCCTGTTAAGGTTCTTTCTTTGCTGTTTCTTTTAAATTATGTTCCTTTCTAGTCTGAGAGCAATTTTCTTCTGTTAGGTACCAGTTTGTCACATCTTGGTCTATAACAGACTTAAATTCGGTCCGTCAAAAGGCAGTGGTTGGAGCAGGGCTGGCTGCAGGGCTTGGGCTGTGTGGGGGGCTGGGCTCTGCAGGGCACTGCTGCCCTTTGAGAGATGGATGAATGGGGGGAGGCTCCAGGTGACTGCAGGGAGCTGTGGGGCAGGGTCCTTGTCCCTCACGTAATGCCATCAGAAGGGGGTTGATCTGAAATGTGGGATCTGATGAAGCGATGATAGAAGCAAATCGGTCCCACTGGAAGTGGTTGAAACCTTGGGGAGAAGTTTCCATGGGGATAGTGATCTAAGGGAGTGCATTTCCTAACAGCACACAGGCATGGTTTAGTGGGCACAGTGGTGATGGTTGGATGATCTTCGAGGTCTTTCCCAACCTTAATGATTCTTTGAGAATGAATTGCCATACCAAGTCAGTGACAACCCAGTAAGATCTTACCAAGAGAATTATCTGAAATGGAACAAATTCCCCAGCGTTAGGGCTGGAATTCTGATTGTCTGTCTGGCACGAAGATGCTCAGCGCGTGATGGTGTGGGCATTCTGATGAGAGATGGCTGTGGTTGGTGCTATCTGTCCATTGGCTGCTCAGCTGGCAGCCATGGGGAGCAGAGCCAGCAGCAGGGGTCTCTGGTGGAGGCTGGGAGGCAGCAGGAGCCCAGCCTGGCACCGGCTGCCCTCTAGCGTGCTGCCGCCTGCAGCAAAGCGCTGCGGGAGCAGGGAGGGTGCTCACCACTGATGGCCTTTTGAAACGTGGGAGCAGCCTAATCCTTTAAATCTCAATTTAAACGGATGCCCTGTTTACCTGGTAGGAATCTGAGTGCTGGGAGATTAGTGCACGCTAAGCAGAAGGTGATTTATATCTCACACCCAGAGAGCGTCGTGGGTTCGGGGAGGTATGGAGGCAGCTCTGTGCTGTCAGACTTGGCCCTTCGTGTTGGTGTGCAGCTATTTCTGCCCCTGCCCCCTACATTTTATTGGGAACTGCAGCACTGCAGGGCTGATCTGGGGGAGGAAAGGCTGCTGCAGGTGAAGGGCAAGCTTCTGTGCAGGATTTCTCAGTGTGGGGAAAATTGTAGGGTGACTTTTGACACCTGCTGGTGTGAATCAGTGCTGATGGCCCTGTGTGAAGAAAGGTTTGGTTTCATGTCTGTAGGTGAGATGCTGCAGGTTTTCTTTTTGCATCCCTTATTTCTCCAGCTGCTAGAGTGTTGTGGTACGCGTAGGGCTGAGAGCAGTGTGGGTCCTGTCTGACAGCTGCAATTACTGAGCCTTGCCTGGCAGCACAGCAATTCCAGGGGGGACCAGGGACAATGAATCCAGCTCCCAGGAAATTGGTTAACATGAGGGGTGCCTGCATAGCGCTGGAGGAGAGTGCAGGCGTGACTTCGATCAAGAGTATTGGAACTCTTGTTGCTGGGAAGCTTTGTTGCTCCAGGCTGTGTCAGGGACACCCAGGGGCATGCAGGGAGGGCTGGGTGTGTGGGGTTAGAGCTTAGTCAGGAGCTGTGTGTTTAAGGATCTGCTTCAGCCTGACTCCTGTAATTAAGGAGCATGTACATATCTGTACCTTGGAAACACTTCATTCATTAATCTAATGGTGAGGAGAATTATGCAGAGATGAACTTAAAGATGTAAAGCAAGGCTGGGTTTGCATCTGGAATGAAGCGAGACATGCAGCAGCTGTAGCTGCTGGAAAGGAGAGCACCAGCAACACCAAGGAGCCATGCCATGGTTCCAGCTACGCACCAGTGTCTGTGCAACATACTGGCCTGAATCTGTAGGCAGTTTGCAGTTAGAGGCTTGAACAGGGAGGGTCTATGCAACTGCGGGTAAAAACTGGGAAAATCTCTCCCTGTAAGCATGCTTGAGGTTTTATGAGGGCAAATTGATGCTTTCTTTGCTGTGGAATCCCGTGAAAGATTTGGACTGAAGTCAAATGATGATAGGATGAAACTCTTACATGGTAGTGAAAAGTGAGGGGGTAAGCAGAGGCAGGAGATTGGCGCGTGAAGTCCTGGTGCTATCAGTAGATGTTACCTCTGGTAGTGTGCCAGAGGTGGGACCGCACAGAGGTGTTTTCAGATGGTTTGAGTTCTGCATGTCACATTCTCCAAGTGACATTCTGTGACACGTTCCGGCCTCTGTGGCCAAGCCATGTGCTCCTTTGGGTGTGAGCGCATCCTTGGGGTTGTGTGGGAAGTGGGTGTCTCCTGATCAGCAGCAGTGTTTTCATGGTAAGGCAGAGGTGGCTGAAGTGCAGCAAAGCAAAGTCGCATGTAAAAATACTGGAGCTTGCCTTTAGCGTGAAATCTCTGACTCTTGCTTTGTTTTCCTTCAGTCACCAAACATCCCCTTTGAACGTGGCTGGGGGAAAGTCTGAAATCCTGCAAAACCACTTTCTTTTTTTTTTTCCTTTTTCCTTCCAAGCCAGAGCAGGAGCAAACAGCTTGCACGCCTCCTGCCCTGTGGGCCCTTGCATGCAGCAGGCTGAACCAGTTTGCCCATCGCTGGGCGCTGGCGGGGAGGTGCCTGCTCTGGGAGGGCTTTGCAGAGGCTCCAGCCGGGCTCAGGGCACCAAGCAGGGTCTGGTACGGAACTGAGGAGGGGTTTATGGAGCGTGGTACAGAGTGAGGCATTGCGAGCAGCTTTTGGCTCCAGAAGGTACCTGCCATCGGCTCTCAGGTGAGAGGCTGAGATTGTTTGTGCCGAGCATGGGAGAATTCTGTTGTGTGTTCAGTTCTGTTCGTGTGGCTGGAGGTGTTCCCAGGAGCTCAGATCAGGAGTGCCTTAGCACAAAGGGTATTGAGAAGCTTGGATTGATCCAAGTCTACTTGGATTGAGTACTGTGGCAGAGGGAGCAAGAGGGCTCTGTGGGCTCTTAGACCTGGGATCCTGCACCATGCTGCTGGGCTCAGAGCTCCCGCCCACACCCTGCTGGGCACCAGGACCTGCGGGGCCAGTGCTGCACTGAGCTCTGAAGTGCTTTAGTTGCTCTGAGATCTGCCTCAAATCCACATTGGAAGCTCCCTGGCTAATGGCTGGGACTCAGGTGGTCTTTGGCACAAGTCCCTTATACCCTGGTCTAAAGGTAAGGGAGTGCAAGCTGCTCTTCTCCTTCCTCCATCATAATGGAAAATTTGTGGGTGTTTAGAAATGAAATTATTGATATAAATGTGCTGTGACATAAGGCACAAACAGCTGGAAAATGTGCTTTCTCCTGCAGTATTGTGAAGATATGTGGCATCATCAAGCTCTATTCACTAGAGCTGGCACTGTGAGCCCACCCCATGCCCCATGAGATAATCCAGGATAGGGAATATCCCCTGTGTGCCATAGAGGCAGGTGACAGATCCCTTTCTCCGGTGACAGACATCCTGCCCATCAGCTCAGCACTCCTCCAAGGGATATGTGAGTAAATCCCTGCTGTGGCAGCAAGCATATTGAGGAACAGATGGTGCTGTGCTACAATTTTACCTGGTGTAAGGCTAATGCACAACTCAGCGATACAGACACAGGCATTGTATTCCAGTGGCTGCTGCATTCTGGTGGGGGTTTGCATTTGATTTATCCCTTCCTCCTGCTGATTGTTGAAGGATATTATATGTAACTTTTTTTTGTTTTCTCCCAGAGGGTTTGGAAATATAACATCAATGAGATTTGTGATGGAATCCCTGAATTTATTCTCCCTTTGCTGTTTCTGTGCAAGTCATACCAATGAGTGCATGATGTGCAGAAGGAGCTCTCAGCCCCTGGAGGGGCAGGCGTCCCTGTGTCCCCCCCCCCCCCCCCCCGGATGTTCGATGTCGGGGGGCAGAGATCGGAGCGCAAGAAATGGATCCACTGCTTCGAGGGGGTGACGTGCATAATTTTTTGGTGTAAGACAACAGAGATTCAGGTGATGTGGAAGGGATGCTGCAATTTTCCCAATCACTCTTGGTTTTGTTCTTTTTTTCCCATTTTTTTTGTTTTTTTTTCATATTGAAAAAGCTGCCCCCGGGGCAAAGAATAAAGCGGGGCCGGGAACGCTGCCACCGCGTCCTCGTGTCACTGTCACTGGGGGGGGCCCGCTGTGTCACCCCCCCCAACCAGGGGTCCCCAAATCACACACGTGGGGTCAGACACTGCAGCTTTAATGACACGGGGACAGACATGGTGGGGACAAGCAGACATGGGGACATGCAGACATGGGGACAGACACACAGACGTCACCCACCCCGTTGTGGGGGGTGGGGGTGGGGACAACGCGATGTTGGGGGTTGGTGGCACATCACGAGGACATGGGGATGCTGTGGGGTNCCCCCCCCCCAAGCTCACTTAGTGCTTCTCCTGTTAATGCTGGTGTGGTTTTTCAAGGTTTGAGAAGTAGCTGTATAGGGCAGACGGCAATGAAACTGTGCCAACCAACCTGATTTCTACAGCCAGCAGTCCTTCCTCCTCCTGATGTCACATGGAAGGCCAGGTGCACTGATGTCCCTGGTCATGGTGTCCCTGTTCCCTTCCTACCATGTGTCCAGGATGGGAGTGGGGCTCCTGGGACAGTCCTGGGAGCAGCCACATGGTGCTGAGCGACCTCTTGAAATGGGCAGGGGAAGGGATTTGTGCCACAGCTTCACCCATTAACCTGAGTGAGAGTAGCAGCATGGTTTTTTTCAATGCCAGTTTGATCTGATGGCTGCAGAAAGGGCCTAATAGGAGCTCTGTAACTCCATTTCCAAGCATCCTCTTCCTGCTCCAAATGGCTTCCTTTCCCTGGCTGAAGCTCACATCACGTCCTCTCCAAGGAGCATGGGAAAAACGCATTTTTAATTTTGCACTCTTGGCAAATGAGGAATCACGCCCATGAAAACAAATACCCGTTAATTATGGCCATGAAATGCTGATTGAATCACAGCTCTGATAATGGCAAGGGCAGTTTGCAGGCCTGCTTTATATCCCAGAGGGGAAAACTAGAAATGAGAATTTCTTTGAGGAAGCTTTCGGCCCCTCCTAGCCGTCCATTTAGAAGTTCTGCTGCCAACAGGTACTGCTCAGTTATGGCAATGTTTCCATCTCAAGCATGAGAGGGAGACTGAAGTTATTGCCTGCGCTAATTGTTAACAAATGCTGAACTCTCACTCGTGCCCATTAGAACAGGAATAGCATTGCTGGGCGTAGGAGTGGTCTCGGGCTGACCCCCATTGGGGAGCACTGCTGCTCCCTCTCTCTTGCTCTCTCTGCCCTTTCTTCATGTCTTTCCCCACCCATTGCTCTATGGAAGAAGTCCATCTGCTTTGTTTTAGCTCAGCGGTCATTCTGCATTGTGTGGGCTGGGCTGACCCTCTGCACCCACATCCTCGCCCTCTGTGCAGCACCAGCTGAGATTTGGGAAGCTCCCACCCTGCTGGCAGGGCAGGGCTCTGGGTCCAGCACCTGCACCAGCACAAATCCCACACTGGAGGGGTGAGGTCCCACTTCCGAGGGGCTGACTCAGCTCTGCAGCCCTTCCACATTTCCCCCTTGGCTTCCTCCCGCATTGTGCACAGCTTGGTGCTTCCGATATCACCGCTCCCACCACGGGCTCCTGATAAACCTGCTGCTGGCGTCACTTCTTTCTCTGGGTGCTTTTTCTAGGAAGGCAGCAAGGTAGGAGTGCTGCTTCTGGTGCTTCGAGGGGCTCAGCTCCAGGAGGCACCCCTGGAAGAAAGCTGAGCTGTGGTTTAGGCATTGTGTGCCCAGGTGAGTCCTGTCAGGACCCACACAGGTGGTGCCCACCCATCTTTCTGTATTCCCAGGGGCTGGGTAGAAAATTAGGGTACTTTAAAATAGAAGTTTTAATTTTACTCTAATTACTTCTTGGCTAGCTTGAGTGTTTGCAGAAAGCCCCAAAAGCCCGAGGAAGGGCAGGGGAGCACTGGGAGGCGGCGGGGCTGTCGCGTGGCCAACCTTGCTGCCAGCCCACTGGAGGCATTCCACTGCTTTCAATGGGCTTTGGATCGATCCCAGGGCGTGCTGGCTGTTTGTTTTGGAGGTCTTCTGAGGATAAAAGCAGCCTTTCAATGGCTGTTCTTTTGCCTTTGGCTCGGTTGCTCTCTGCGCCCCGTGGCCGGGTGCTTTTGGATGTGTCCCTGTTTTCTGAATGGGCGGCAGCTTGTGCATTCCAGAAGGCTTGCTTTGGTCTTTGGGCAGTGTTTAGTGCCCTGCACAAGTGACGTGATCCCTCTGTGGAGAGATGCTGTGTGCTGCTTGACTCGGTTCCTTTTCCGTGGTCAAATGGTGGGATAGCACCAAGGCTCACCTTCAAGAAATGTGTTGCTTACACTAGAGCTGCCTCACTCCTAAAACAAAAGGCACTGATTTGCCTCCTTCCAAATTCTGGATGGTTATTCCCTTTTTTGTTTGTCCGGAACTGACAAATGTACACTGCATGGGTATTTTGTTAGTAAAATGAGGCACTAATTGCTGTAGCAGCAGATGATACATTCTGAAATTTCTTTGCTTTCTGCCTCAAAGCAGAATTACAGCAGACCTGTGTTTTCAGGAAGCGTTGCTCAGTAGCAGTGCTGGCAGTGTTTTATATAGATTTATGACTTACCAATTTTTCTTCTGTTGGCCGGCGCTCTTCCCACCCACTTGTGATTCTCCTGCAAAAATTGGCTGTGAAGATGCACAGGTCTCTCTTGGAGAGGTCCAAACTGGACTCACCTGCGACCTATAGAACGGAACCTGCCCATGTCATGTTGTGTTGGATCAAACCTCAACTCAAGATGGCACAAAGACAGTTCTATGCAGCGTGCTGGAGCTGTGTGGCTGAATCCAGGTGGTTTGGGCTGGGGGAGGTGAGCACTGTGGTGCTGGGAGAGGCATTGGCAGCCTGTGCCATGCTGCTGACCTCCACCAGCAGCAGTGGAGGGGATGGGGCTGGGTGACTTCAAATACTGATTTTAATGAAAGTTCATATCAGTGCTGGTACTGTGCCAAGTGTAGTAGTGACACAGAATGGACTCTGAGTTTATGATCTGAAACTGTAGATGGGGAGGAGAGGCATAAAGGTGACCGAGGTGGTCTCTTTGTTAATCTTCCTTAAGGTGCAGTGATCTGAATTGTGACATTGGAATGCATACGTAAGGAAGGACAAATCCTCTCCTGGATGTGTGGCTTTCCTGGGCTTAGCATGGCCCATGAAGTCCGATCAAGGGCAGAGCGTTGTTCTGAGTCATGATTTTTTTTTTCTGGAGGCTGCAGCATCCTGGGTTACTCATCCTGAGAGAATGAATGCACTGAGGGTATAATTATCACAGTTAGACATCATTTATTCTCACTATTTTAAAGATTCTTGTCAGGAGACTGATGGGTTTAGGTTGTTATTTTTGTCATCTTGGCCATGTATATCATGCAAAATGCTGAAACTTTACTATCCCATTTATGCTTCCTCTTACAGCGTTGTAGATCTCTGCCAAGTATTTAGGTTAGGTAGTAATTCTACCCCATTTGCCATGGATTAATGAGGCTATAAAATAATCGTAAAGCTGGGGCAGCCCTGGATTTTCACACTCCTCACGTATTTGTATCTACCACAAAGTCCTTCATCCAACATCATTACCTGATTTCTCTGGTCTCCCTTTAATATTCCTTGCTGACTTTAAGTGCTGGGGAGGCCAACTTGCTTTGGGCTGTGGTAGGAGCTGGGTGATACTGACACCCATTGTGGATTAATGTCATGGGGCATGAGGGAGGGCAAGTCCACCGCCGTGACCTCTTGGTGAGGTGGGTGAAGAAAGTGGGATGCTGAAAGCATTCCATGCTTTTGTTCCCTGTCAGTTTGGGAATGGTGGAGGTATGAGACAACACTCTGCAGGGGTAGAGGGGAAATGTGACTTCGCCTGTCTCTTAGCCCCTAGAGAGCTGTGCTGTGGAAACTGGGTGACACATCCTCGTGCTGATAGGGCAGTGGCAAATGATGGCAACCCCAGGTTTGCGGAACTGGAGCACTCGCTGCTTGTGCTGAAGCTGACCTGATTCTGTAGTGCTAGGTACACGAGTGCGGGTTGCTGTTGGAGGAGTCAGGCTGCTTTAATCACTTCCAGAGCTGAAAGGCAGTGGCACTTCGCTTCTGACATGAGATGATAATTAGCTTATCGTGGGGTAGAGATTGCGGGGAAATTTGTGTTTCTGGCACAGCGCTGTCTTCAAAAGTGTGTGCATGTCACTGCATTATTGTTAGTGTAGAAAAATACACATACAGAGTGGAGGCAAAAAGACAGTGCCTCATCCATGGCATGGAAAGCTGCTATTACATCAACACCTTAAACTGGCAGCACAGGAGAGAGGCTCCATCCTGCGGGTCTGAACGGTTCAAGATGCAGTTGGCTGTTGGGTTTGGTGGCCCCTTGGTTTGGGGCACATTGGTGGGAAGAGCAGGGAACCTGTGTAGTGCCTGGAGGTGCCCATGGAGAGTGCCCTTCTCCAGCATCTCTCACCTGCCTGCTCCAGATCATCATCTGCTCTTCCCAGCTGAGAGGAGGACAGCACAGTCCTGCCGTGTAGCTTTCGTTTGCTTTCTAAATTCAGGCTTGATAATGCAGAAAGTGGTAGACAAATCTTTGGGACAATTGATCTATTCCTGAGAGGTGCTTGAAATTCATGCTGGTATAAAGGATTAAGTACATTAGGAAAATCTCTGGATTGTTTCTGTGTAATCTCAAAGAATGAAATTGCTTTGCAAACACCTTTTGCTGGAAGTTGATTCTCTCTTCAGGAACTCTCAAGCGAGGAAGGCTGGATTACAGACTTATCCTGTATGCCACTGCTGCTTTTTAAGCATCTTATGCATGGAGAGGTTACAACATCAAAGAGAGGATGTCTGATGACTACTTCACTTTATCTTTATTAAGTTGGTAATTAAGGGCCGGAGTGTAGCAAAAATGATTTTTGAAAAGTCACTTCATCTTTATTTGGGGTTAATTGCATTAATGCTCACAGCTTGACAGGCTTCTTACAAGACAAGAATTTAAAGAAAGCGCTAGGGAGATGTGCAGCTTCAGCAATGAGGAAGTCCTAACTCACAAGTAAGCCAGGACTGTGGTGGGGCTAGGCACTGCCCTGAGAGCACCCTGGGATGTCAGGACTCGAGGGTTTGAACTCGTGGAGTGGAGGTAGAAGCAGGTATCCACGCAGTGACGTGCCCAAAGCAGAACTGGTTCTCAGGACTTTGTAAGGGCTGTCTCGGTGATTTCTTGGTTTTTGCTGCACCTTACCTTCTGCTTTATAGAGGACTGAGGATTGGTTCCAGTCGTCTTCAGTCAGTGTAAGAGAAGACAGGCTATGGACTAAAGGCATGGTTGGGGCTTAAAGCAATGGCTAGGGAAGACAGATGCTAGCCCTTATCATTATTTGGTGCATCTGCACAATAGCTCACCTTTTACTGCTGAAGGTGCAGAGACCAAAAAGGATCAAAGCCTTAATGTCATTACCTGCTAGCAGGGACTGGCTGCATGTCCTCTTCTGTAGCTCTAATCAATGGTCTGTATCTAGGGGCAATGCAACTTTGTAGATGTCAGAGGAAACTGATGCTTTTGTCCTGTGGTCTCGCAGGTAGATGAATTATGTATCCATGTGAACTTTGTGTGAGGTACCTTGAAAAGGAAAGCAGTGATTCAGCTACCCTCATTCCATTCATTGTGGTACAGAATGTAACGTGCAAGGAGGGCTGAGGATCGCTCTGAGATCTCTTCCTATTATGTTGGTGAACCTTTGTTCCCTTTTAGTATTTATTATTCTAGAAATACAATCAATAATACAAAGAAAAGCATGAATCTGCTGCACATCACATTTTCTATCCTTTTAGCAGTGTGCTCCTAAGATCCCTGTTTTGTGGGCTTGTTCCTTACCAGAAATGAATGCCCTGTTGTTCATACCACTGCAGATCAAATAAATTTGTAGTATCTCTCTACCTTGAGAGCGGTATGTACATCTGCAAAGTCTTTTTCTGAGATAGGTATTTTTTCCTCATAGAGATTTGGTTTCTGTGACCTTTGAAAGCCATTTGGGTATCCTACTGGCTTTCCCATAGTGAATTTCCTGTGGTCTTTATTCTGCCTCTAAGGAACATGAATATCAGTTATGTACTTCGCATTAAAACACTTGAAATCCCATTCTGAAAGTGGAGGTCAACAGAAGGCAAAGATGATCTGAATGGATGCTTCCTCAGTCCCAAATTAAAACGCCAACAGTCTGAATTACATTCAGCTCTTCTTTGTATTATAAACTCTGCTCCTTCTTGTTTTGGGGAGAGCACTGTGGCTGAGATGGAGCTGGCTGGGGCTGTCCCAGCAGCACAGCAGGATGGGAAACACAGGGTAGCTGCCCCATGTGTAAGTGCCATTTAAAAATAGCACGGCTTGTGCCACGTTTAAAAAATCAAATCCCTTGTGCTATATCAGAGGAGAAAATGCCCATTCTTATCATAGAATGGCCTAGGTTGAAAATGACCGTAATTATCATCTAGTTTCAACCCCCCTGCTGAGTGCAGGGTTGCCAACCACTAGACCAGGCTGCCCAGAGCCACATCCAGCCTGGCCTTGAATGCCTCCAAGGATGAGACATCCACAGCCTCCTTGGGCAACCTGTTCCAGTGCATCACCATCCTCTGTGTGGAAAAACTCTCCCCTAACATCTAACCCAAATCTCCCCTGTCTTAGTTTAAAACCACTACCCCATGTCATTTTCTTATCTGTTTCTTTAAATAGGTGAAAAAGGTGCTAAAGACAACACAGTAGAATGAACAGTAGAACTTTTCAGAATGGCATGGTTTGATTTTCCTGGCTTAGGATGAGGCCATCCCCTGCACTGTTTCCTTAACTATGAAGCTGCTTTTCTTTTTGTCTAGAAATGGAACTCGAAAATTACAGAAATTTGGATTTTCTTTTTATGTGTGTAACTTTGGCGATGGCTTGACCACAGTGGCAGATGCCATGGGAGGTGCTCCTGACTGCTCTTTGAGCAGTGCTGTCCAGCTGCAATTACCCCTCAGCTGCCTGGGGTGTCTGCAGATGGTGGCACTGGCCTCTCCCAGTGGAAACCTGAAACTTCTCATTTTGTACCTCCTGCACTGATATTCAAGTGCCCTAAACATAGAATATAGAGCAGTGATGAGTAACACCCGAGGTGCAGGAAGCCTTCCTTGTGGCCACAGGCTAAGGCAACATTAAAAGGAGCAATGAAACTCTTGAGGTGGGTGTACAGGCACTGGATTTTAACTGTAGAGCCTGAGTTCTGTTAGAACAAGTTCTGTCTCTGCCCTGACTCAGGGAGGAGCTGCTGCAGACTCCAAGCCATCGTGACCCTGGGCCAGGCAGGGGGAGCATCTCCTGGCTTGGCTTGGTGTGAGGCAGATTAGGTCCCTCCTGCAGTGTAGACCCTAAGACAAGGCAACCAGGAGGTTTCTGAGCTCCTTTTCTCACCCTGGTGTGGAAATACTGAGGAAGAGATGTTGCTTCATAGCAGCTTCGGATGTTTGAAATAGTTGTCATAGCCTTTCCCACATTGAGAGCAAGTCTGAGATGCTTAAAATCCCTGGAGCTGCAGACAATTGATACCAGCACCAGCATGGGCCGAGCCAATCTTACCTCATTATATGCAAGAGGAAGAAGTGTAATGCTTGACACGCAGATCCAAAGCCTGTCTGAAACAGGCTGTTAGCAGCCTGCAGAACTGCCCTACTGTCCAATTCTCAGCTAGGACACGAGCTAACTGTGCGACTGTGGGCTCTTGCAATAGGAAGACTGACATGGGATAGAGTAGGCTCTGCAAATACTTACCCTGTGTGCTCTTAAAACAGGGTATCTTCGTCCTATGAAAGCACTTGGGCCAGCACAGCCGCAACCGTGTAGAAGCTGTTTGCGGATGGTGCAGCCCACTTGGAAATCAAATTGGGTCTTAAGGCAATGGGGTTTGTCTGGCTGGTGCTTTTAGCCAAAGTCTGCTCTTTGTGCAGTTCCTTCAGTGAGGTGCTGACAGTCGCACACTGGGCCCCTCGCAGCTCCAGCCCCAGAAAGCTTTAGGAAACCTCAAATCCTATGAGGGATCTTAAAAAGGTTAATTGCCTTTTGACTTCCACCCAGAGCTGCTCCCCTTGGCTTTTGCTGGGAAAGAGCTCACAAACGAGGGGTGTGGCTTGCTGGCATTAACAGCTTCTGCCCCAGAAGGGCAAATTGCCTGGGAGATGTAGAAGGTTAAGCATCAAGGCTGCGTTCCCTCGTGGGCTGTTAGCTCCGTGTTTATTCTCCGTGCTGTGTTTGCGAAGCGCGCACGAGGAGCTTTGTTTTTCCCACGCAGCGAGCGCTGTGTCAACGGAGCTGTGTGAGTTGTGCAGGAGAGCAGCGTTGTCTCTTGGGCAGGTGTTGAGCTTTCAGCCGGTACAAACACAACCAGCAAGCGGGACGTCTGGAGCTTTGCTCTTTTGGCATCTTCTGCCACCCAAGCTGAGGAAATCGGTGCCTCCATTCTGCAGGAGCTGTGCTGATCTATTTTTCCCCTCCGCTTGCTTTTCCCAAAGGTGCTTTTTTTTTTTTTTAAATAGGATTCCTGGGGAGAAAGAGCTGACAGCTCTGCTCCCTGCGTGGCAGATAGCGAGGTGTCGGTGTGATGCTCCCGCCGGGTCCTTTCCTCGGAGCTGAGCGATGCGGATGGATGCATGGCAGAGCTCGGGGCCGGGCGGGGCTCCCTTAATCCCTTAACCGGTGGCGTATAAATGGGGTTGTTGTCAGGGCATATGGCAAAAGGGTTAAAATTTAATTAGAAAACCTGGTGGCAGCTCCCGGAGCTTAGCGGAGATTTGTGTAAGCCGCTCGGAAAGACAAGGCTGCTGTGTGAGCTGCTGGCGGGGCCGGGCTATTGCAGCCGCTGGCTCCGGGGGCATGCCTGGAACCTGCCCAGGAAGCGCAGTGAAAGAGGAGTTTGTTGGGAGGTTGGACGCGGCTCTCCGCACGCCCTATAAAGCCAGCGGGCCGGCATGCCAGCGTGCTAAACACCCAGCCCGGCGGGACGCGGAGCTGCGCTGGGCCCATGGCTTCGGTGTTGATGTGCGGGGTGGAGGACCTGCTGCTCGGGGGCAGCCGCTGCGTCTGGACGCTGACGGTGACGGCGCTCCGGCGGTGGTACGCGGGGCGGCTGCGGGCTTGTCGGCAAGCGCTGCGGGCATGGTGCGGCCTCGGGGACGTCTACCAGGTAGGGGACACCTGCGGGGCTGCCAGAGGGGGTGTGGGTGCGGGGTTCTGTTTGTCCCAGCGGGCTGTCGTGGGATCGCAGTTTGCGTTGCGAGGTGGTTCTGTCTGCCGGGAGGGGGGGGGGGGTGGCTGCGATAAATCGTGGTATAAGCGTTGCTGGGCTATTTGTTAGTTTATGTTGGGTATTTCCAAGCTGCTCCTTCCCTCTCCCTGCTGTTTTGTTATGTGGGGAGCTACTGAGCTCCCAGCAAAACTGCTCTCTGTAACCATTCTAAGGCATCATTTGCTCGTGGAAGCTGTGCTAAAGGGACATCTGTACCTGTGCAATCCCGAAGGGACCTGTTGCTGTTTAGCTGTAAGGTATGCCCAGGATCAGGTGTGCCCAGTGGTGGGAGAGCAGCAATGCAGTGATGGCTCTTATGGTGCTTGAATGTATCTTGGCATTGCACACAGATGAATATCACCTGAATATGGATCGTGGATACTTGGGGAACACACAGCCTGGCTGCTGTCCCTTCCTGCCCATCCCTGCTGATCTATCCTGCTGCACTGGCACTGCTGGGCTGGCCAAGGACACACTGACCGCAGCTGGGCTCAACTCTTCAGCTGCTGCTTGGCAGTGGCTGCCTCAAAGTGTAAAGTTCCACTGAAATAAAGTGGGGCTGTACCTTTGTCTGAAGGTTTTGCATGCTGGTGGCTCAGGGCAGGGATTAATTTGTCCTTTCTCTGCAAATAGCATCTCTCCCTTACCACCATAGGGATGTGAAAATGAGCGAAGCGAGGATATGAGTGATGCCAGGCAGTGCCTGTGCTGGGTGGGGACCTGGGTGCTCCCCATCCCACCGCCCTGTGCAGCTCTGGGCTGTGCCAGGTCCTCCCCGTGATGGAACCAGGCAGGAACAAAGCTGCTCTCACATCTTAATGTCAGGAATTTCCTAATGGTCATTTTGGGGTGCATTAAACAGAGATGGCTGAAAGAATGCCCTGCAGCTCTTCCTTGGGTTGTGCAACACATTGCTTTTTGTGCTGAACTCTTGGCTCTTTGCTGTTTGAAAACGTTGGCGGGATCCTGCCTGACTCTGGTGGGAGCAGAACGAGCGTGCAGCAGTCGGTGCCACAGCCTGGGTGGATGTCACAACCCTATAAGAGGCTGAATGAATTATTTCTGGTTTTGATTTCGTCTCCAAGGGACGTGTGTGGTTTACCAGCTCGGAACAACACAGAGCTTTGTCCCCAGGCTGTGTGCGAGGGGCGTGCAGGTGTAGGGTGATGTGACAGGTCCTTGTGCTGCTGTGCAACCCTGAGGGCTGCAGCTCCCTTTCATCTGTGCTGGGGGTTCACACTGCTTTGGGGACCAGTGACTGTTTTCAGGTGAGGTGACACTGAACAAGTCTCTTCCCTGTTTTAATCACCACCAAATTATTGTGGTGGAAGGAAAGCCAGCAGGGTTTCTTCTCCCTGGGCTGGCAAGTTTTCCTTTAATAGTTAGTTGTCCATTGATAAAATGCTTGCTAACCTGAAGGGAGCCCCAAGCTGTGCCAAAAACACTACCTCTTTCTCGCTCCCACACCAGTTCACTTTCATTTTCTAGAGCTGCTGGGTGCCAGGCCTATCACATGTGAGAGACTTCTGGCCCTGCTGCAATCCTCTCTGCCGGCGTAAAGCCCTTACCTGCCTTAGTGACTCAAAGTCCAAAACCCAAGAACAGGGCAGCTTCTGTCCATCACCTTCCCTTTGAGCACCGTGTGGGGAGCACCAAGTTTGGGCGCATCCCCAGGTTGGTCTCTGCAGGGTGCTCACTATCTACTGTCTCATGCACAGAGACCTGCCCAGAGGTGGGCTGACCTTTTTGTGGCTATTGCCCTAGAGCCACAGTGCTGAGGAACTGTCTCATTTCTCTCCAAAATAACCTCTGAACCTGTGCAAGAGGGAACTTGGTCTCTCTGAACACTTGGGTTGCATGCCAGGGAATACTGTCCACAGCAGAGAGTATCTGAAAGCCTGGAGAAAGCAGACTTGCAGAGAGCTGATGGAAGAGCTCCACAAAGATCTCCTTTGTGACTGCAGCTAGTCAATGTGAGTAATGCTGTTAGGGGAAAAAGTCTGAGGTGAGAGTCCAGCATAGAGATCTTCATGCAACAGTACCTATTTCCTATGAGAGGAGGGAAAGAGGTGGAGCTTGGAGCTGTATTTGTTGTGCAGAGCTCGTGTGCAGCTCTGACCTGGTACTGTGGTATGGGGTACTCTTCCCCAAGCCCCTTGTGTTGTGTACAACGGATGCATTTGGTGCCATAGTGTCCAGGTGCCTCCTCCAGAATAAAGCACTCAGCTGGGTTCTCTCCTTGCAAGTTTTCAGGCCGCCTGTCCTGAATCTAATTAACAGAGCAGTGAAACCACCTGCAATGGTTTTATATCCGTGAGGTTGTTAAATGATGGCAAAACCAGCCCAACTCACTTCTATAAATTGCAAGTTGGTTGGTTGAGTTTTTTTAGTGGTAGAAATGCCCATCAGTGTGATCCTTACCGGGTGTGGAAGAGAAACCAAGCAAACTGTTCCCAAACTGTGCAGAATATGAGGAGACGTGATGAATGTCTGCTGGATGGGAAGCTGGGGTGGAGGATGGAGGCATCTCTGAGCTCAGGCTATTTGGTTACGCTGGTAATTTGGCCAAGAGTTTTGGCTGCAGAACTGTAAATTAAAGTCATGTGGCTTTTGGGATGACGTACTTTTTAACCTCTGAGAGGTCACTTCCTCTGGGAAAAGGGGGGAAAAAAAACTGCAGATGCAGCACAGAAAATCAGCTTTGTCCGTGTCTGCCCCGTACCTGCCTGGGTGGAGCAGAGAGGAAGCGGCTGGCTGCTGTTTCCTATGGTGCTAACGGGGGTGGTTTGGACAGCAAGGAGCGTGCTTCCTCTGCTGCCACACCTTCACTTTTCTTTACAAAACCGCTGACGACAAACTTGGAGGCTCCTTTTGTCTTTTTCCCAATCATGAGTTAGTGGTTATGAGCCGGTGAAGGGCAGAGCTCCCCTGGCTCCGTACTGGGCAGAGCCCAGAGGCACCAGCTCAGCCTTCCCAGCTGCTCAGGGCTTTCTGAGGGAGCTCATGGGCCTTTGTCAAGGATGCTGAGCGTGCCTCTTCAAACACTGAATCAAAGTGGGAATTAACTGCTGCTCTAGAAGAGCTTTGCTCTGCTTTCATGCGCCCGTTCCCTTTTCTAAGGGATCTGACCCAGTGCTGTGATGCCTCTTGCACCCCACTGCTGCAGTCCCACTGTGGTTTCCCCATGGCTGCGGCTTGCAGGGAGCCTCTGCCTGGGAGTTAAGCTCACTTCTACATGTTCAGTCTTCCAAAATCCACTTTCCAAATATTACTGCCAGGCATGTTTCCACTTGAGCTCATGGTACAGCGCTTTCTGTTGGAGTTTGCTGAAACAAAAATATGATTTTTTGTACTGTTCCTCCCTCTTCCTCGGCAGACAAACTCCATAGCCAGACTGAACTTCACCTCATTTCCTCCAGGGTGTCCCGGTGCCAGGTTCAAACAGTGCCTTCTATTCACTGCCTACCCTGGCCCGTATGTATGTATTTGTATTCAGCGTGACGCAGCTCACCCGATGCGTTGGATTTCAAATGTCGCTGGCGCCACTTTTTAAAAACCCATCTCTTGCAGACGAATCACGACGCGAATGTTCTGGTCTAAATCACCCTTAGAGCCTTGCGCAGGGTCTGGCAGCTTGCACTGGCTGAGCAAGAAGCTTACGAAAAGGCAACTTACAAGCGTGTCAGGCTCACGCTGCTTTTTCCGCACTTCATTTCTGAGCGTTTAGCTTTCTGTCACTCCTGCTAGCATTGCCACTGTGCTTCTTGGCAGCCTTGTACGGGCTGGACTGTCCGTGTGCCTAAAATAATGCTGCGCTATCTCTGTCTCCTGATTTTCAGAAAATCAGGCCATCCTCGTGCAGTCTGCATTGCTCTCAAAACCTCTGAGTCATAATTAGTGATCATTAATTCTTCTAATCTTCTGTGCAGATGGAGACCGGTTCGTTCTCAGAAGCTGCAAAGAGGATAAAGCTATCAGCACTGGAAAATATTAGCTTAAATGCCCTCCCACACATACACCCGTACACTTTTCCCTGCTAATGCTCTGCCTTCCATCTAAATGTGCATCAGCTCTGTGTATTGCGGATGGAAAGATGAGGAGTGTGAGGGTCACTGAAATGCTGAGAATAGCCCCAATGTGTGCTGCTGTTTAGCCATGTAAAACCAACACAGGCAATGCAAGCAACAGAATTTCAGGCTGTGTGGCTTTGTGGTGTAGAACAACGGCTGATGGGCTGGTGGTACATGAGAGCATCGTGCTGGTCCCTTGTGCAGGTGGCTGGCTTGTGCAAGAGAGGAAGGCAGGAGGAGAGGCACTGGGAGAGCAGGAAAGGGCTGTACACAACCTGCATGGCATGAGTAGTATGGGGTGTGTAAGAGAGGAGAGAGACCAAAGAATAAAATAATTCTGACTCCATTTGGATCTGTCAAAGCCCTGCTGCTCTAAGCTGAGCACAGCTTGCAAGGATGCCTGGGAAACCAAACAGGTAAAGAAAAAGAGCAAAAGTGCAAGAGGAGAGGACTGAGGTTGTAGGTGGGCTGGAATCGCTCCAGAGAGGTGGCTGCCCTGGGGATGGGTGTTGGGTGTAGCACACGTGTTGGATGTGGAGTCGTCTGGCTGATGCTGGGCTGGCTGCAGCAGATCTGGGAGACTTAAGTGTGTTAATGGGGAAAAAGCCCACTGGAGTCCTGTTGGGCCAATGCACTCAGAGCATGTAAGTCGGTGTGTTCGCTAAGCCTTAGTGAAAGCAGATAATTCCTCTCTAGCAGCAAGCAAGTTACATCTGCTCGCTTCCGAAGGAGCTGGTGCAGAGAGATGGGGATGTGCTGCGCTCAGCAGGATGACAAACTCACTGCCTCCAGCTGCTGGAACCTCTTCCTAGTATGCTGAGTTTCCTTTAAGCTAACTTTTCCCCATCTAGAAAAACTATCTGTGGCTCAGAGCACAGCTGAGTTGTGCACCTCCATCTGTATTTGTATATTCCTGAGGAGCTGTGCTCTTCCCTTCCGCTTGTTCCTGTCGTTCCAGCAGGGCAGAGCCTGGCACCACCCGGGTAACCTTCACGTCACGTCTCTAAGGAAAAATGACTCACTCTCTATTTTTCCAACTAATTTGAGGCTTTTGATCCTGTATTTGGAGATGAATGCAAGTTTGTGACTCTGAAATACTTTTCCAAAACTGCCTCACTGCCAGCCTTCAGTTTGCTGGTCTGAAGCAGTGGCCTGGACCTGAACTGGCATCCTTGATCTTTGCAGCTCATGTTTTTTTCATGAAGCCTGTGATATTGGGTGCTGTTGAGACAGCTCTTGGAGTCATGAAGCAGTACGAGGATATTAGCCTGCTGTGGGGCCATTGCTCCCAGCCCATGTTGGGTGCTGCAGTGCAGGGCTGCAGTGTTCCCTTGGCATTGCTCCCTCTGCTTTTGCTGCCTGAGGATGTGCATCTGTGCTGTGATCTGAAAGCTTGAGTCCCCGCTGATACTGCACACACCAGCTGCCCCCCAGTTTTTTGGATGAGCCCAATCCAAGGCTGCAGTTATGTGCCTTGAAAGGGAATGTGGGCAATGCAGTGGAATGCAGTGCTTGGGGTGCTTCTTGCAGCAAGGGGTGGTGAAGAAATGAATGCATGGCGCTTGCTGCCTTGGTCACTTGTTCCCTTAGCTTGGCCCAGGAATGTCATCTGCTGAAACTGGTTGAGCTGGAAAACTGCTACTGCAACTGTAGGGCCATTTCTGTGACACGCTTTGGGTGAAAGCATCCGAGATCCTCTGCCCCGAGGTGGGCACCATGTGCAATGCCCTTGGTCAGCTGCTGCTTTTGGACTTGGTTTCGTTTCATAATAGAGGGGTTAACACTGAGAAGAAACAATAATTGCAATGCTTTCCCTGCTCACCCCCACCCATTTGTAACAATCACTTTTCAACATCTTGTGTCCCCTGACTCACGCTGGAAGGGCTTTTGTTTCTGAATCTGTAATCAAAGCAACAAATGCTAAGGTCACTTCCTTGAGATTATGGCAACGGAAGAAGCCTGGGATTGTGTCTCCCTTCTTCCCCAGCTCAAATGTACAGAAAATAGAAAGGCTGAGTGCATGCTTCTTGTGTGCTTCTTGGGTTTCTTCCGTCCTTTTAAACCAGCAAGGTGTGTGGCTTGGAGGTAAGAGCCTATATTTTAATTTCTGATGCTTAGCAGTGGCAGACGATTATGATTTTTTTTTGTTTTGCTGCTATTGCATTGTGCCCTGACATAAAGGCAATGCAGAGTTCAGGATCTGTGCTTGTAGGAGGGAGGGCAGTCAGAAAACATGCAGAGCACTGTGAGTTTGCTTTGGTGGTGCTGGCTGAACCCTTTGTGCTTGCTCTTCTGACAGATGAGTCTGTAAGAACTTCTGTGCATCTCTTGCACTCCACTGTGCTGATAAGGGCTGGTATTCACCCTCAGCACTTACAGCTGCTGTTCCTGCTTCTGTTGTCCGTGCTCTCTTGGCTGCGTTAGCTAAGTGCTAAACCAAGCCTGATCCTACTCGCTTTGCTGCAGCTGGAAAGCAGGTCTATCACTTCCGATTACAGAGAAACCATGTTTTCAGATGCTACCCTCATAGGCTGCTTGCAGTATGATTTAAACCAAACAAAGCCCAAATTCATAAGTCACCAGGCGGGGCAGCCAGTGCCTGGTACAGTGGCTCCTTTCAGCATGTAACTATTAAATGTCTCATTGCTGAGGTCCCTATCCCTCACACCAAAAAAAAAAACCCTCCTGGAGAGGCTGGCACGGGGCTGCCAAGTGCACGTGGAGCTCATCAGCGGCTGCTGAGAAAGAGCCTTAGATCACAGGAGCAGTTGTGCTTCAAAGCAGAGCAGCGTGCGCCTGGCGCTGGGTGCTGGCTCCTGTCTGCCAGTGCTGCCCCAGCAACGCTGCCTGGTGCTGTGTGCAGCCCATGCGTGGATTGTGGAGTGCTGAGGCTTTGGGGCTTTTCTTGCTTTATTGGCTTGCTCTTGTCGTTTTTTTTTTTTAATGACAAGAAATTACAGGTGGTTCAGATGGACTTGTGATATTGCTTTTTCTTTTTCCTGCCTCCTGCTTACCTCATGTCTGGTCAGAGCTGGCGTCCGGGTTTCCTGAGGGGCTCCTGCCAAGCGTCGAGCAGCTGGAAAAGCCCAGGGCAGGATGGGGAGGAAGGGGCTGGGATGGAGGGTGAGGAGGGGAGGGAGGGTGGATGAGAGAGACTGGAGGACCGTGATGGGGAAGGGATGCAGAACTGCACTGTGAGTGCTCTGAGTCTCCCTTTGGTTCCTCCAGGAAACCTGTCGGACTGCACAGGATCCTTTTTCCCCTCTGTCCCCAGGAGGCTGCACAGGAACAAACCCCCCCCCCCACAGGCTCATGCACAGCAGTGAGCTGGCGGCAGCGTCCCAGTGCTGCGCGATAAGCGTGCCTGCAGCAGTTTGTGAGCTGCGCTTTGCTGAGGAAAGCAGATGTTGGATGGAGTCTTTCACTGACTTCATATTTACAGCAGAGCTGTGCTGATTCCTTCCTGTTAATTTTCCTGAGTTTTAGGACTTGCCGTAGAGTTCTGAGGCCTGAGTATAAGTTGCTTGTCCGTTCTCTTGTTTTTGTTTGAAATACTTTGCAAAGGAATGGGAACAGTGGTGCCTGCAGAATGACACAACCTGAGAAACATTTTGATATTGAGTAAGACCTTGATTTAATTTAAGGAGGGTTACCTCTGCAGCAAGTGGGCTGTCCCTTCAGGAAGCTGCTGACCTCTCTCCCTTCAGCCAAAGGGGTTCAGCATCCCCCCGATCACAGAACTGCTGCTGATGGCTTACGTCTGAGCCCTCTGGGAGAGGGGAAGGTGCTCAGAAGCCCTTTGGCTCTCTGCAGGGAGTTGCATCGTTCCAGTGACTGCACAAAGCTTTGCCTGTTGTCCTGCAGGAACTGGCAAATGATCAGTGAAATATAGAGAACTAGAAGACTGACATAGATGAGCCATTCCCTGCAGTGAGAAACAGCAGAATAAATGGGGGAAAGGAGACTCGAGGAAAGTTCATCAACACTTGGCCCTGAAAACAGTGCTCAGTGCAGTAGGGCTGCCAGCAGCCAGATGCTGTCACCCCCTGGCTGAGCTGCTGCTGTCAGTCAGTCTGCAGCAGCCAAGTTTTGTTCCCATCTCCAGTTCATGAGGCTGTTTCAGGAAGGTGCCATGCAACCCAGGGATCCTTTAGGCTCTGGTTCCAAGCAGTGTGTTTTATCTAGAACCCTTTGCCAAAATTCCAGCAGAGCCAAGATTTCCTTGGAGAGCATCATCCAAGGGGCATCGGTACAGGTGTGCACTGGAGTGGGTAATCCTAGCCTGTCTCATCCTAAGCATGGCTCAGTGTGTGCTATACTCAAGACAAGTCTCCTGCAGGTCTCTGTCTGCTGGGATGAGAGTCACAAGGAGGTCCCCATCCCTAAGGAGAGAGGGGACAGCACTCAGGGTCCTGCTGGCAGGGTGGGACAAGTCCTGAGGGGTCTGTCTTGCAGCACGGAGGGTGGAAGACGCAGCCAGCAAGTTCTGGACCATGGCAAGGTTTGCTCTCCCAGCAGACACTTGAGGAAGCTTTGAAGTCATCTAAAGCATTACCGCTTTTTCCCCCTCACCAGCACATAGCCCCTTCCTTCCAGTGGGACAGCCCTTTGATTTTATTTCCCTGGGATGCACCTGGTTGGGGCAGCTCCTTATTGCAACACGTTCTTGCATCATATTCCCTATTTTCCCAGGCAGTGCACGTTTGCAGACGTTAGCTGGCTGCTGGGATGGAGGCAATGAAGCAGTGCTGATTTAAGGCAGCTGAGAATTGGATCCGAAATGCCTTCATGACTGAAAGAAAAACAAACCCTAAATGCTGATGAAAACTCGAGGTCAGCGTAGGGGCTTCAACAGCAGGCTTTGAAATCTCTTATGGCCTTATGAGTTACAGGAGAGAGGTTTGGGGGAAAAAACACCCCTACAGGAAATTACTGGTGTGGCTTTATAGCTGGTTAACTGCAGCTCCAGTGGGGATTTGGGGATGAAATCCTCTTTTGAGTGCAGTCCTTGCTCTGCCCCAGGCTCACACCTGTGCAGTGCCTTTGAGGCTCTGCTCAGAGAGACAGGCATTGAGATTTTGGGGGGCCCCCTTTGCCCAGCAGCAATGGTGCCTGAGCACAGGGATTTCTCGCAAGGAAGGGCAGAGCTTTGCTGGGTTGTTCTCCAGTAGAGGAGTTATTTTTTTGGCCTGTGTGTTTTGTTTTCTTCTTGGCGATTTCCTGTTTATGCCCTAATTACTACTTTTTTCCTTTTTGTTTTTTTCCAAACTTGATGACACACGTGAGTGTCTAAAAATATTGCAAGTAACCACTGGCTTCAGACTGGGAGGATGTTAGTGCTGATGAGGAGCAGCATAAATATCCTGCAGGTTTTCTTTCCCAAATAAACTTCTGGACTCAGGATATTACGGGGAATTGGTTTAAATAGCCAAGAAATAAGTTTTTTTCTCTGCCTTATTTTATACAGTTTTTTCCCTTATTAAAGGACTGAGATTTTGAAAGTCTTGCTTCCATGACTTTATATAGAGAATTTGCCTTAATTTTTGCCATGAGGCGGGGGGAGAATGTTTTTCTTCTCTTTTCACAAAATTCTGCTCGCCAAACAGTATTAAAGGAATATAAACCTAAATAATGTCAGTGTCTGTTTTCAGGACTACTTCAGACCAGAACTCCCAGCCATGTGAAGAACCAGCCATACGAAACCTTCCTCAGTGTCTCAACCCGCTGCAGAGAATGGGTTTCACTCTGTGTTTAATTTTCATGCATACTTTGAGACTTCTTCCTTCCACACTGGAGGTGTGGGTAGATGAGGTGGACAGTTGGACTGGATGGTCTTAGAAGTCTTTTCCAGCCTTAATGATTCTATCAGGTTCTTGCTGAGAGTTTGGAGGACTGCAGAGCTGCAGCGATACCAAAGTCCTGCACTCAACTTGTGTTTTTTTTTTCTCCTTTTAATTCCTCTCTCTTCTTTTTTTCATTTTTCTATCGCTTGTGCACAAAACATAGGGGTGACTTTGGGAAAGAAAAACAATCCAGCATTTTGATGCAGTTTTGCCAATGAAAAGGCGAGATATTTGTGTTGCATTGTTCTGCTGGTTTCCTACTGGGAATGGGATGAGATGAGGATTCTTAATGAATGTTATGCTGCTTCTTTCTTCACTGGATAATAGCTTAAATATTAGCATCCTTTTAAAAATAACTGCTGAAAAGGCCAACTTGGGTGCGTGTTGCAAAAATAACAGAATTGTTCATTTGCACAGACAATGTAAAATCAATGGGAGTGAGCTGAAAACACAGATGTGAGTCTATATATGTATCTTAGGAGTGCATACGCTGCCTCTTAGCTGAGCCAGACAGCTGTGCTCATCTCTTGACTGATCAGTCTGGCTAAATAGAAAATCAATTATATTGTTCAGATTAGCCAGGCATACTGAATTAAAGATGAAAATGTGACCATGAGGGGCTCGCAGGGAGCTGGGTGTTGGGCAAGGGGGAACCCAGCAGCAGCTGACTGGGGAGCAGTGGGGTGCTGGAGCTGTGGGCTGACGTTTGGTCTTCCTTGGTGAGCCCTGCTTAGGAACTGAAGGCTGCAGACATATGGCTTGCACCCTACCAGCTCTGTGCTCCTCGACAGGGCTCAGTGTGGTCAATACCCACTCAAGTTCTGCCTCCAGCCCAGGTGGGGAAGGCACCTGAGCAGCAATGCAGCTCCGTGGTTTGGCTTTCCAGCAGTCTGGGTGGCAGCGGTGTGAGTGCTGTCAAGGTGAGGTTCCTGGAGCACTGGGTATTAAGCATTAATAGTCATTGACTAGGAGTTGAATTAGCTGGAGGTTTTTGATGTTGTTTTTTTAATTGGCTGCTGAAACAACATTAGGGCTTGTAGTCTAGGTAGAAAAACTGCAACGATTTCCAAAACTACAACTACATCTACTACTTAAAGCGAGTCCTGTAGTAAGTGTGATTTTATTTTTTTTTCATTCTATCTAATTCAGAGTGATGTGGGCCCCTGCTAATGGGGCTTTATTTTCCTCTTTCACCTCAGAGCCAGCAGCAGTGCAGGTCAGTCCAGCTCAATGTGAACTGATTTTAGTGGGGATTTTTCGCAGGGAAAAGTGGCTGTGAAGTGGGGAGCAGGGATGCCCTTCCAGCAGGCTTTCCCTAGCTGCACTGGTACAGCAGAAGCCATGCTGCAGGCGATGCTGGCCCTGGCTCCTGTGTGAGCCCAGCATCCTTGGGGCATCCGTAGCCATATCTCCCTGTCACAGTATGGCTGTGGGTGCTCAGCCCTTCTGAAAATCACTCCTCAGCTGTGTCCTTACATTGCCTCATCAATAAAACCAGGGATAATTATATCCTATCTTTAGGAGTGCCACAAAGTTCAATTACTTTTATGATGCATTGCTACCACCTTGGGTAGCTGAATAGAACTCAGGTTATGGTTGGTACGTCTTTGTTTTAGTCTCACCAGCAGCCTTCCTCTCTGCTCACACAAGGCTTTGTGTATGCATTTGCTGTAACAGAATCATTTTTACTCAAGAATAGACAACTGAGGCAATTAAGACAGTCAGAAGTGATTAATGCGACTTCACTGGGTGAAAGCTAAAGCAGCTAGCAATTGAATAATGGCAACCCTCTTGCTATCTCAGAGCAACAGATGGGGAATGATTAAAAAGCAGCGTTGGATCTGACACCTCACACCAGGGGCAGATTGGTAACACTGTGCATGAGCCAGAAACATGCACCACCCTGAAGGTGTGCTGATGAAGTGCTTAATTGGTGGGAGTGTGTGGCTTGTTTATGCACACACAAAGGCGGGCCCTCAGCTCAGGATAGCTCATGGACCTGCGATGGGATCGTAATGGATTTAAGGGCAGCACGCAGCGTGCTCAGCAGGCGGAGCAGTCGCTGGGAGCCAGCACTGGGATGCTGCAGCCTTGTTCCAAACCCTGGGGGAGGAAGCTGAAAGTGGTCCCTTGCCGGGATGTGGCTGTGGTTTGCATGGAGGTGGTCCCTGGTGTCCCCATGGGGACAGAGGTCCATCTTCACCTGGCACTTGTGTGCAAGTTCACATTCACTCCAATACGAGAAATGGAAAGGGAAGCGTTTGTTTTCTGACTTAATTTTTTTGTTTGCTTGCTTTTTGTTTCTCGGGCTAGACTTGCTCTGCTAACAATCCTTCCACCGGTATTGCTGTTTTGGTAAACAATGTGATACGTATCATTACACAAATCTGTATTTTCGGTAATCTCAGCGTGCTGGTGCTGCAGGTGCTCTATCTCTAGTTTTCTGTGTAAGGCAGAGCTGTAACTGCAGTTGTTCATCCCCGATCTCTTTGCCAAGCTGCTCAGAAAGAAGCTCCCAACTCAGAACCCACTCAATTAGTTCAAACAGTAAACCTTTGTTAATTCTGCTGAGAGGGGCTGGCTGCTCTCAGCAGAGGCAGTGCCGCAGCCCTGAAACAGGGCAGCACCAGGAGGACACAAGATTTGTTCACTTGTGCTGCAATCGGCTGAAGGAAGGATCCACTTTTATTCATTTTTGAGTCTTTAGAGTCTTTGGGTCTGTTGCAGCACAGCTCCTGTCCTTGTCCCCACACAGGGGTGTGCATGTTGCTGCCAATCCCTCTGGGGACCTGCTCGGAGCTCAGAATGGGATCGGTGAGAAACCAGTGCTATCAGGTTCACGAGTTGTTCTGAGGTGGTGAGATGTCCAAATCCAGGTTCCCTCCATCTCTCGCCCCAGGGCTGTGCTGCCAGCCCTCTGCCTGCGCAGGCTGGAGCCCAGAATTGAAGCAGAGTTTAAATAATGTAAAAGCTCTGTGGAAATGTATTGAATTTCAAAAGGCAGATATTAAAAGGGCGTAATAACGTGCAGCTATTTCTGAAGTCTTTTGCTGTGATGAGGAGGGAGGGATTGCTTGCAGTAGATAAATGTGACACAGAGCAGGAACTGAGGCAGTCTGATCCCATTCTTAATTGTGCAGTTTGAGTACCTCTTGGTACGTGCACATGAGTATGGAAGCGTTGTCCTGTGGGAACCCATCCAGGTTGGAGAGCAGGTTTTGGGCAGCAGGCCGAGCTTTGGCTGCAGCGTTGCATAGATGGAGGTTTGTAGGTCCCTGGTCATCCCCACTCATCAGCAGTGCAGAAGGCCATTGCCACCACTCGTGGCTATAGTATGAGCCAGGATCCTCTTTGTACTGATGAAGCTGTGTTGCTGTCTTTGCAGATGACAGAGGGCCGGCACTGCCAGGTGCATCTCCTCGATGACAGGAACTTGGAGCTGCTGGTTCAGGTAAAGACCCCTCTGGTTTGGGCACTGGTAGTATGGCTGGGCCCAGCGCTGACCCGTTTTCGTTCTGCTGCAGCAATGCCCTGTGTACCTGTGCCACTTGACAAGGTGCTGGGAATGGCACCAAAGCATTCACCATTGCAAAGTCTTAAACCATGCAGTAAACCCACTGAAAAAAGTTGTTTTAGAGCTCCGAAGTACTTTGTTACCTTCTTCTGTGTGGCTCTGATTTGTCCCTTAGTTGATTAAAAATAAATGCTGGTTTTGTACTTGCAGCCAGATATCCCTGCTTGATAGTTTAAGGAGTGCACCTTGGGGCTGAAGCTGTGAGAGATGTTTGAAGAAGTTTTATCTCTTACTGTAGCAACTAATAGAGGTGGAATTAATGAACGTGCTTTCAGGCCCACAAGCCCCTCCTCAGACCTGGTTTTTTTCACTTGGGCATGGTGCTTCCAGAGAAAATTTTCATTATTAATGAGAAGTCTGAACTGAAATGAACTGAGTGGTGTTGGTTCTTCCAACAGCCCAAGCTTCTGTCTCGAGAGTTGCTGGATCTGGTGGCCTCGCACTTCAACCTGAAAGAAAAGGAGTACTTCGGGATAACGTTTATAGATGATACGTAAGTATAGTAATTTGTTTTAAAGACCTATGGGATTGTTGTGAGGTAAAACCTATCCCAGACGCTGTGGCAGCTCAGTGTGATGGGAAAATGGCTTTGGAAGATTTTCTTCCTCCCTTGTGCTCTCACTGTTTGGGTGACAAAATGGGAAGACGCAACACAGAAAGTATTTGGAAAATATCAGCTTGGCACAACACAGAAAATACCTCTAACTTCCCTTGCTGACACGTTCACTTCTCCTATTTATCTCACAAATTGAACAAATGGATTCAGAAATTTCCCAGTGGCAGTTCCCATCTCAGATGCAGGGCTGGCTGCTGGGCCTTACAGGGGCTGCTAGGAGCTGCATGCCTGTGGAGACCTTATGGCAACAGTGTTTTATTTGCTCTCATCTTGAATATTTTTGCCACATCCTGTCTGTTGGAAGACAGCTTCTTCCAGCTCATCTTAAACCCCTCATGTGCACTGTTGACACTTGGCTTTCTTCCCCCAGAAATGCTGCCATGAAGTTCTGGAGTTTTTTAGTTGCTTGTGAAGTGCTGCCAGGGGATTACCTAAAAGTCATTGGCTTCCCCAAAACCACTTGCAGGGCTGAGAGGGTCCCTTGGGTGCTCTGGTCTGGGACTGGGTGCTCGCTGTGGCCTCTGGAGGGCACCCATGCTCCGTGGCTGGCCAGCCCCAGTGTTGTGGGACAGCAGTGGGCTCCTGGGCTGCCCTGACCCCCAGGTCCTGAGAGAAGTTACTGGAATTAAGGGTTTTTTATTTTCTTTTTCTGGTTCAATTCAAGTTTCATTTAGGGAGGCTGTGGCACAGAGCACTGTTTCATTCAGTTGCCTCGTTAAACAAGTGCGCCTATGGTAAGGCCCTCTGCTCTGAGATGGGGTCACGTGTGAAGCTGTGGCTGGTGTTCTGTAGTATCCAAAAACAAGCTCTGCCAACATCTATGTAGAGAAAGAGGAAAAGTTCATCAACTGCTTGCCTGCATCAGAGCTGAATTTTGCAGTTCTAGAAAGTAACTCTTGGAGTAAATGTGAGCGCTGAAAAACCCACATTTCTGTATTTCTCTTCCCAGTTTTAACCATCTCCCCAATCTGTTCCCACAGAGGTCAGAGTGTCTGGCTGCAGCTGGACCACAGAGTCCTGGATCATGACTTGCCCAAGAAACCAGGCCCAGCAACTCTGTATTTTGCAGTCAGGTGAGTAATTCCTTCCATGAAGAAAACAGCACCCGTTTGGTTCATTTATCACCATGATTTTTGTTTAAAAGAACAAATTACTGATTTGATAAAGGAAACAAATGTCAAAGTGACACGTTATTTTTAGAAGGTGATTAAGTCGTGGCTAAGTGCTGCTTTCTTTTCTGTTTACCTGCTAAATAAGGTAGTTTGGAACCTGCTACTTCTTAAGCTGTTATTAGTACGTTTCTTACTTAAGAATAATTTTAAATCTTGAAATCTCTTAATTTTAAATCTTTTTTTTTGCCTGACTTGTCTTTAATAGTGCTTTATTTTGATACAGTTTATTTAAACAGTTATACTAGTTCTCATGTTTACTTAAGGTTTGTCAGTACTTGAAAGGGATTGCCGCTGGCTTCTTTGCTCACACAGCTCAAACCAGTCCCCAGGAGAGACTAAAATCCCTGGCAAAGCGATGATTTTGGCCAAAGTAATTGCATTACTTCAGGGTTTTCACTAGTAAAGCTCTACTGATTAGGATGACGGTCATTTCTGCCAGCACATCTCTGTCTAAGTGTCGTATTCTTAATATTGTTAGAGTTCTCATTTTTTGTCTTCCTTAAAGTATGTGAGGAAAATGAGGGCGGACTGACCTCAATCACTTTTCATATCAAGGCTTCGGCCTTTGTGTGCTTAATTATCTGCAGCATTTCCAAAGCAGAGGCTGTTGTGCAGTTGGGTCAGTTGGCATTGTCACCCCACCATGTCCTCTGCATCCCAGATACTGCAGGAATGGTTCAAACAAATGGCATTTTGTTTTTGCTGAATACGTGCTAATTTGTGATGGAGTTCAGAGCTTTTCTTCTTCCCCTCTTAACAAAAAAGGAAAAAAAAAAAAAAA
>NC_034419.1:15374934-15410521 GCF_002078875.1 Numida meleagris | reverse complement strand
AAAAAAAAAAAAAAACAAGCAAAAAAAAACCCGCAAAACATTTAAAAAGGAATTATAGAATCAGAGTCAACTGAGTTGGATGGGACCCATGAGGATCATTGAGTTCAGCTCTTGGCTCCACACAGGACCACCTGAGTTGGAAGGGGCCTGTAAGTGTCACTGAGTCCAACTCCTAATAATAATGAATACTGATGGATAATGAACTCTTAAATACTTACTGTTTGAGGATCTAAAAGACTAAAGTCTGTTACTGGACATGGTCATGTGTTGTCACCTCCTTACATGTGATAATACACAGGGAGATTGAAGGACTTGGGTCGATCTGAGGATCTTCTCAGAAGATAGTGCTGGTCTTGTCTCCTGTGACTGTTGCCAGGGCTTAAATTGGCTCCCAAGCCCTCTCAGGAGTGGAGAGCACAAGAAAACCATAAAGACAATCATGTAACTTCCACAATTCTGTGGCTGGAGTTAATGCTGTTGGCTTGAGATGTTCATTTTCACCCACCCCATTGCAAGGTGATCTTCTGCAGGACAGGGTGTGCAGAGACCTGGGTAAGAGTTGATGCATGAAGAGTGGACTTTAGAATATCGGTTTCTAGAGGATAATCTCAAGCCTTGACTGCTCGAGGGTCATGAGATCTAAAAGAAGAAATTAGGCCCAAGGAAGAGGACAGTGGGTGGGAAGCTTGTGAAGAGCAGAAGAATAATTAGCAATATAATATAATATATCTCACTGTGGAAAAAATAGTTATTCCAGCACAAATGTCGCTTCAAAATGTACATTTTGTAACAACCTTTTGGATAAATGAGTGACTCCAGGCTTTTGTTGGATGGCATATGCCTTGGGTGGTTGGTTCAGACGCTTATCACATGCAAACACATTTGCCTTGCCGTAGTCTGTTCTTTAATTAAAACTCCCCTGAGAGCCAATGAACTGAACAGTTGGAGGCTGGCATGGAAAGCACAGCAGCATGCAGGAGAGTGGGAGAACTGGTGCCCATTTTGTGCTGGGGATGGAGAAAAGTACCCAGAGCCCTCCTGAGCTGCCCTTCATCAATGTGCAGCCCTAGGCAGTTTCCAGTTGCAACACTGGGAATGTGGGGCATCCCCAGGAACCTGGTTATACCTCTCTTTCGGTTCACAGCTCCTGGGCCCTGAGCTTTTGCCATTCACTAATGAAACACATGATAAATTATTTCAGGTTTTAATTATTTTTCTTCAGTTGACATAAACTCAAGCTAGTCATGTAAATTTTCGTATGATACATGCAACTGCTGAAGGGCTGTATAACATGGGTTTGGGACTTACAAAAGCATCTTTCTAGTTTCAAGGATGCTGACAGCATCAGAAATAAAAGAAGAACACTTTATTGCATTTCCAAACATGCCTGTCATCCCTCAAACATCCTTATCTCTATGGCCTGGTGTTCCCCATCTGTACTGCAGCGATAAGAGCATACAGCTTGTGCCACAGAAGAGATGGAGTGCCCAGGTCTGCTCAGGGTAGAGGTATTGCCTGTCCAAGAGTGCCCTCCCCAGACTAGTGGCTCCTACAGTCTCCTGCTACAGGGTAACTGTAACATGTCTGATGTTCCTAGCTGAAAGAAACCTCAAGTGCAAATGAGGCCATTAATTGAAGAAAATTTCTTTTTCAGCAGGCTGGAAGGATGCTTTATTGGGTCAAGGCACTTGCCTCTAATGCTGGTCTGGCAACATGCTGGTCCTTGCACTCTGATGCTCTGCATTTCTGGAGAGAAACATGGCTGTATCTGAAGTGAGGTTTAACAGAGCTATTAAAATGATCATGAAAGTATATAGCAATACCCGTGGCTCCTCTAGGTGAAAGATGAATCATGGAAAAGCCCCTTGGAGATGTCTGGGGCAGGCTGCTGGGCTTGGGTCTGTCCCAAGGCTGCATGAGTGTGAAATAGGCAGATTATCTCCTTACCCTACAGAGGTGTTCCATACAAAGAGATCAGTGGGCAGAGCAGGAGGCTAGGGGGAGCCTCAGGGCTGCACAGAGCAGGCTGTGTGTAAGCCCTCCAGCCTTCCTGCTGCCAAGGGCACTGGTGGGGTCTGCACTGCCAGGGTGATGGTGATGGTAGCCCCAGCCCTTTGCTTGGCTGCAAAAAGTGTGCCCTCTGTCTAGCATCAAGTGGGAGAGCCTGGATCCAGTCTGTAAGGAGTTGGCTGTTGATAATGAAGCACAGGTATCCTGCTTTTAAATCATGCTAAAGGAAGATTGACAGGACCACGTTTACACAAACTTGTCTCTTTGAACTGACTTAGCAGTTCTGAGCTCTGTAAATTAGGGACGTGTTTTCCCTGCACCTTTCAGTGCATCTCGGCACTGCCTACTTTGATGCCCCAAGTGGGTCAGAGAAGTGCACAGACAAGTTGTGTGTGTGATTTGCAGAGTGCCAGCTGCATACATAATGTTGTATAACAAACCAGGGCACATCTGCTAACCTTGGCTGGGCTAGCATAACCAGCCATAGTCTTGCTTCATTTGGTAGTGAGGTTTGCTCCTTTAAACCTTGACAGGGTTTTCAAAAGATATAAGAAGTCATCAGATGTCTACGATCTATTGAACAAAAGGAGTTGGCTCCTGCATGCTGTTGGTCCACAATTTTCTGCCTGTTCCCTCCAAAGAGGCAGGGAACAAAGTGCAGTGGTTGTAGTGGAGAACAAAATGCCAAGGGAGAGAGGAAGATGAAGCCCATACAGGGAAGTAACTATTCTTTTTTTTTTGTCAGGTTCTACATTGAAAGCATCTCCTTCCTCAAGGATAAAACAACAGTGGAGCTGTTCTTCCTGAATGCCAAGTCCTGCGTACACAAGGTAAGGCTCAGCATCATTTGGAGCAACAAGTTGTCCATTTCTCTTTACTCCTCCCTACGCCCATTGGACAGTTGTGCAGACTCTCTGGGTAAGGATGATGATCCTGGTCATGATTTCACAGCCCTGCTGTGTGCTAACCACACTGAAACATCTTAAATGCTGAAAAGCCTTTAAATCATTTGAAATCTGGGTTGTAGCTTTGTGGGTAGGCTCTGTCTCAGAGTGACATATCTCTGTGTGCTACATAGTGCGCATTCGAGGAAGGCGAGGAGAATCCTGTGCTGTGAGCATGGTGCCTAGTTCCCGATTTCATGCCCGAGTTCACTTCATAATGTAACAAATCCAAGAAGTTCACAATCAAATGTGGCTATTGCAGTGCTTCTTATATTTACTTGTATTACAAATCTTCCACTGTTTTTGTTAAATGTTTACATTGGTTATTCATACCATATACGTTAATATTTCTTCGTGGTACAGCAGCCAAAATCCAAAAAGTAAAACTTATCTGCTACAGATTCTTCTTGTTCTAAGGAAAGGGCAGCACGGCAGCCACCTTGCCGTGCCCCTAATAACCAGAGAAGCAGCAGCCAAGGTTCAGTGAACTTTACTCCAGCAAAGCCTAGTTAATATCAAACTTGAGTATCTGGGTGTTTTACACTCATGGTTCAATCAGCCTAAGAGGGTCACTTGGTTCTTCTTGGAAAACAATTGTTTATTGTTAGCTGGTGTTGAAGCTCAGAATAGCAGGCCAAATTTTTCCACCTTTAATATGTTTCATATTTTAGAAGAGTCTCACTGTATCCAGTATTTGTTTTTTTTACTGGTGGGATCAGAAAGCTAACTTGAAAAGCCATTAATGACAAAGTTGTGGCCATGGGTTGCATAGGAATTGCTTTCTGGAAGAGTGGAGGAAGCTCACACCTTTTCACAAAACCTTCAAATTAAAAAAAGAAAATGTTTGAAGAACTTGAGACCTCGCTGGTTAAGTTTAATAAGAAGCAAATCTCCATTTGGCTTATTTGCCATTTTCAGTGAAGGATCTTGGCAACTTGCAGTGATCCTTTCAGGGAATACTGGAGCAGTTCAGACAAAGCAAAAAACTTGGAACTGGAAAGTGGGACTGGTTTTCTTCCTGCAATGGGGAAGATACCACTGCCTCCAGAAGCAGTCTGCTATTGAAGTAAACAACTGCTTGCACGTTTGCATTCTAGTATGTGCATTTATGTAGATGCACAAAGCACAAGAGGAAGGGAGGAGAAGGGACGTGTGAAAAACACCACCACTGACCATAAACATGTCATCAAGCCAACAAAGAGTCAGTCAATTCATGCCACCATGTTCCCTGAGTGCTGGCAGTGCTCTGACTGACACCTTACTTATGTGCAATGTGTTGAACCTAAGTGGCCCATATTTGTTATGCAAAGGGAGCAATATGTGGCAATGGGAACTCAGCTGAGTGGGTGGAAACATGGGCAGGACTCAAGCTGTTTATTTAAAGTTTATTTAAAGTTCATTTACTTTCCATGTTTGTTTGGTTCAGTAGCTTTTAACCTTCACATTAGTTTCTTTTCAAAAACTTTTTTTTTTACCCCATATGGTAAACTTCATGATTAGCTTCCTAACCTGGATCTTTTCTTGAAACTTCTGTTGTTCTGGATGGAGTATAATAGCAGCTCTCTTCACCTCTCAGCTCCAGATTCCTGCAGTCCTTTTTGCCCCTTTCTGCAAGTTGGGTGCCAGATTGCCCTAACAAGGGTTGGAAGAATTAGGGGTTTGCCTATTTTGCAAATTCCGTAGTCATTTTGGCAAGGGAAAGACAAGATAGACAATAAGATTTTTGCTGCCAAAAATGTATTTCTTTCTACTCCTCACCCACTCACCACCTCCGTGCTTTTCTGTCAAAGCTCCTTTGTGCCTCTGCCCTTTGCCATGTGCCAAGGTGGTGCGTCCCGTATGACGTGTCTCATTCTCTGCACATCCCCTTTGTCTTGTGCTGGGCAGCAGGGGGAGAGCCCCTTGTCCCCAGGCACTGAGGGCTGAGGTTTTACCCTTATTTCTGTGGATCATATTCTACCAGTGCTGGAGGTCTGTGCTGCACTGAGCTGCTCCTTCCCATGGCTCCAACCTTAACCCGCCTCTGCAACACCAATGTTTTCCTTCTGATGCACATTGTGCAGTGTAATGCAAAACTGCTTTACACACCTGGAAAATAAACTTCCTCTGTTAAATTTGCCGACGCATTCAGGGTTTGCTGGCCATGCTCTCCCCGTTTCTCACTGCGTATGAACTGAATGCAGCATTTGCTGTTCTGCTCGTAAGAATGCTCAGTGTTTCCTCATCACTGGTGGGTGCATACAGCTTGGACTCCAGCCTGGACAACAAATGCTGCCAGCTCTCTGGCCCTACCCTTTTTTCATGTCGAGCTGCCCATTTTCTCACTGCTCTGCTGCAGTCCTATGGCTGTCTGGGTCCTATGTGGTCAGTATGGCTGGCTGGCTCTGCTCTCCAGCATCCATGCTCTTTGGGCTGGAGCTCGCAGAATCTGTGTGCATTGCCGGGAGCAGTGTGAGCCCATGAGCAGGAGCTGGGAGCTGCTGGAGCTTAGATCTCCAGGTCTATAGAAGGGCCTCTCAGTGACTTAGTTCTAAGTGTAGTTATCCGTGTGTATTTTGCAATGGCTAGAAGCATATTTTGTGTTCACTGGGGCACTGTTTTCACGCATGTTTCCCTTTTTCAAAGCTTTGAGAACGTATGCCTGAGAACCTTCAGCAGTGATGACTTCAGTTTACATGCTTTTTTTCCTATCACTGAGTATAAGAAGCTGGTTTAGATTTCGGGTGATCTGTGAAATCTTCTGCATAGCTGAAGTTTAAATAGTGAAAGTTTAGCACGCAGTTTCAGGTGAAATGGGTATCTCAGAACTGACATGTTTGCACAGGGATAAGAGAGCTTTGTAACACATCCAGTATGTTATTGCAAAGACCCCTGACCATAGCTGGGATGCTTTCAAGGATGGTGGGAACTGATCACACTCATGATGATGATAAATTTGGAAAGATAAATTAGTCTTGTCTTTCAAACCAGCCAAGTTTGGAAAAATTACACCCTGCTTGGCTAGCAAAGCACTGTCAAGTTTATTGTGCGTTAGAGCTAACCTTCATATAGCTCTGCAGCCATACAGTTGACTCTTTGCCAGTCCTTAAAATATGTTCTGTAAACGAACATCTCGGTCAGGTTGGCTGTGTTCCCCTTTTCCCATCCATATTTGGGTGTTGGGGGGACTTATTTATTTAATTTTGCATTTGTTTTAAGGACTTACAAGAGTTAATTTTGAAAGAATAAAAGTTGAAGGAAATGAAAGTTTTTGGTGGAGCCTGTAACCATGCTGGCTTCATGAACAATGATACTTGTGAGCACTTGGCAGCCCGAAGCCCAGAGCTTAGAGAGAAGAGCTGTTGAAGCAGACCCCTGGGGTGAGCATGACGTCTGGCTGGCTTCCAGCTCACAGAGAGCAGAGTGGCTGTATATTAGAGAGCCCTTGAAAGTTTTATAACGGATATTTCTTAATTCTCCTCTCTCCCTATGAGAGAGGGGAGCGTTCCCATGAAGCCGTGTAACAGTGTGTAGTCTGATTCGAGCCAAGTCTATTAAAACACAGACTGTTTGTCGTTCTGCTCCTGAGGATGGCAGGTGTGAGGTGCAGGATAAGGACCAGCAGGACCAGCTGGCCTTCGCTCCTCTGCCTTCCAGGCTGTGCTCTGCACTCATGGGTGCTGGTGGCCATCTCCATGGCCTGAGCCCCCAACGGTATGTCAGCAGATGAGGATGGAACACAGTCATGTCTGTGAATGCAGTGTGACAGTGCACTGTCCTTGCCTCTTGGGAGAAGGCAGTGTCCTGTCCATGTTGACTGGCAGATCTCCATGGGAACCCCCCACTCAGTGGTACCCTGCAACTTCTCCTGCTGGGCCCCACTGGTGGCCTGGGGAGGTGCTGACCATGGGGTGGGTGTAGTCGAGGGCCTGCATGGTGGTGGAGGTTGGTCCAAGACTGCCTGCTGTGAATGGCAATGATGCCTTAGAGAGCTGTTGAGGCTCTCGGTGGGGAGGTGTAGTTGCTGTCCTAGCAGTATGTGGGCCAGCCCATTGCACATGAGGATTGAGCTGGTTTGCAGCCAGACCTTCGTGCCTTGCGTCTCTTGTCAGTCACCTCCTCCTGAGCCTAACTACCAGCATTAATTGTGGTGGAGAGTTTGCACTTTTGATCTTCTGGCCATGGGGTGAAGCTGTTGTGACAGCTCAGCCTGTTCTGATGTCTATGTTGGATATCTCACTGTGGTAGGAAAGAGAAATACTATGATTATATGCTTAGCCTGATGATACTTGCCATGTATCCTGGCTTACAGAGGAGTATTTCTGTGTTCTTCCCCTGTTCTTTGTTTTTAACTTCCCCATTGTGTTCATGGGGCGGGGGGGGGAAGCAGCATTAGGTGACGGGGGCCTTGTGCTGAACTATGCAGATAAGTCTTAAAGTAGCTGCTGCTATCCCCAGAGCTTCATCTGAGCTTTGGCTGAGGTACAAAACACAGACAAAGGAGATGGGGCTGGCTGGCAAAGGCAGCAAAATAAAGGGTGTAACAGAGAAACCTGAAGCTTTGGCTTGCTGTGAGGTGATACGAGGCAGCGGTGACATAGGTTTTTGTTTGGCTGCATCGGCCACAGCCGCTGAGCCTCAGAGCTCCTGCCAAGATCAAGCTGCAGCACTGGGGGGAACAGCAAGGTTTGGAGCTACGGGAGGGGACGTGGTTGGGATGGGGCTCTCCGAGGGGCAGCATGAACCACAGGCGGTGTGCTGGGATGGAGACGCGGGTGCAAGTGCTGAGATCAGAATGGGCCCTGGGGGTATCACTTTCAGGTTGGAGGGGTGTTTGCTTGCTGCTATTGTGTTTCCTCGGTGTAACCGCCCAGCACCACTCTGAAAGAGTGCGTTGTTGAGCTCGCTGACCTACTTACTGCAGAGCTGCTGATGGCATGGTGCAACAGGTTGTGGGCGACGGCCCCAACCCAGCAGTGCAGACCTCCTTGCTGCTGCCTCTGCTCCTAAATAAGCCTTGAGTGCTGGAAAGCCATGAGTCTTTATGCTCTGCAGGGACCTGGCCTTGCACCATGGGGCTCTGGGGCTGCATCTGGGGGTGCTGGGGACTGGGGGAAGTTGCACTGCTGACTGAGGGCACGGAGCTGGCGTGTCTTTGTTCATTTGTGCTGGGCCCACACCCGGCTAATTGCTGTCCTCAATCCAAACATGCTCCTGCAGACGTTTGATTCCTTCCTTTCCATCTAATTGCCCCCTTCTTTCTCTCTGCTTTTTTAATCACCTGTGATTTCTCACGGGTAATTACGTTCAGTATTGTAGCTGTCTTGAGGCTATTTGATCGTAACATGGAGTTTTGGGGGAGTGTCTTCAGTTAATATAAATTTTTAAAGAGGTTGGATTGAGGGAAGAGGTGCTTTAAGATCTTAATTTTCACATTTTCATGTGAAATGTTTCTGCTGTCAGTCTTTAACCTCTGGAGGTTACGTGTGCTCTGAAGAAACTATTTTCATTGCTCTGGCTCTGAAGGGTTAGAAATGACAGTTCCCGTGTTGCTTATTTTTAAGGAAAAAAAACCTGCTTTAAGCAGTCTAAAGACTTGCTTAGCACAGTTAATGCTCATCTGGCTATTGTCATTCTTGTTCTGCGTTTTCTTCGGTTTCAGGTTTGTATCTCTGACAGTCAGCTCTCGTGTTGATGCTGTGTTTAATGAGGGTGCGCTGCTCTATTCGCAGCCAAGCCTTGTGATTTTTCTCACATCTGTAAGTCTTTTTCTGTGCAGGAAAAGTCATGAGCTCCTATCTGAACCTGGGGTTCAGTTCTGCCCCTGGACACTGAAGGCAGGAGCAGGTTTTTGCTAGCTGCTGAGACGCTGCTGTGTTCCTGCAGTACCATTGCTGCCACTCGTTCTGGACATTTGCTACAACATTTTATTCTTCTGATATTTGTCAGAATGACAAAAGCCACTTGAATCCTCTGGACTAAATGCAGTGTTTAGATAAGCCAGCGGCCTTTCAGAGAGCAGCACCGGGGAATGAAATTGTCTCCCTGGTTAAAATGATTGGTCCCTATGCAAACTCTAATCGAAAAATATCAATTTCATCCCTTCCCTAGAGCTGCACCCTCTATTCTGTTTAAACTTATTTACATCTAGAAGGTATAAGACTCAGATTCCATTATCTGAATTACATGCATCTGCTTAACCTCGTCCTAGTGACCTTGTTCCCAGTTGGGATACATCTAGGAAAGCCTTCCATCTTCAGCTAAATCACGCGGCCATGAGAGTCTTCACTGACCTGGCTCCTGGGGCCCCTGCCTACTCACTGAAACCTGTGCTGGAATTACCCTGTCAATTGCAGGTTTTGCAAGTGAAGCTTTCTACAGCCAATCTTCCCCATCTATTTTTGAAATTTGACCTTGCTGTTAAAGCAATGCTAAAACAGAGACCCCAGCTTGCCAGCCCTGGGGGCAGAAGGATTGTTACTAAACTGAAATATTGTCTGAGAGCGGAGAGCCCTGGTCCTGCTCTCCTATTTGAGTGACACGTATTGCTATATGGATTTGTGTCCAGTCGAAGGCTGTCCCAACTCCTTGACAGCCCAAGGCTGGATAGTATTATAGAAATGGCCAATTGTCAAACCAGATGGCAAATAATGTTACATTATGATGAAAAATAATTCTAGGCTCAGAGGGAATTGTCCAAGAGACTGTCACTTGTACAGCATTACTCTGTTTGATAAAGACTGTGCTGGGCGTTGGGATCCCTTGCTTAAAGTCCTCTCTCTGTTGCTTAACTACTGCCTGACCTTGGGCCGGTGCCTTCACCTCTGTGTCCATCTTTTCTTTGACTTTAGTCCCTGTAAAAGTCAGGCCAGGGAGCACCTACTTACTGCTCACACCTAAACACAGCTGCCAAGCAAAGCACCTGTTAGCGAGGGCATCGGTGCTGCAAAAGCCTCACCAGGAAAGCAAAGACTGAAACTCCCAGAGAAGGCAGTCCCGTTCAGCTCATTAAATCCCTAAATGAGGCGGTTTGTGAGCTCACTTTTAATGTTCATCAAAATGCCATAGCAAGCTGGTAAAGTGACCAGAGTTTCCTAAAGCTTGTATTTAGGATCAAGTAAATCAACACGTAAAAGCAGCCCCATAATTACTATTGCTAATTAGTTAATGTTTGGGATGTGCTTTGAAGATGAAAAGTGAAGGGGTGTTGGGTTATTAAGTCCCAAACAGTGCTGTGATGCCAGCAGCACCTATTGCTGTGGGTCAGCAGGGACTTACTGCTGAAGTGGCTCGCCCAAACGCTGCAGAGTTTTCCTTGGAGCCTGCAACAAAGAGAGAAGGCCTTTGATGTGAGAATTGCGTTTGGATAGTTAAGCCTCTCCATCAATCTGTAGCATGAGCCCCATGTAGCCGATTCTGCCCCAGGGCAGGGAGGTGGCCTTGATGAGCTTTTAAGGTTCCTTCTGGCCCTGTTTTCCCTGATTTTGCGGTCCAGGAACAGCTTTGCTGAAATAGAGCTTGTCTTTCTTGCTCAACAGAGCTTTCTGGGTGATGGCTTTCCTCATGGCTGGGTTCCCCATGTGCTGTTGCTGGGATGCTCTGTCGTCCCCTCGTCCTGCTGTGGTTCACTTCAGAGGCTGTTGGAGCAGATGTAATTTAAGCTAAAGAAGGCAGCGCAGATGTGCATGACAAAGACTAACCTGATGCAGACCTGGAAGTAACAAAGTGCCTTAAAATTGCACCTACATGAAGATGGGGCTGCAAGCCTTGCCTTCTCTCTTGAGCGTCAACATTAAAGAGATCTGAGGGAAGGAAGGAAGAATTTGAAGCTTTCTTTTTTTCCTCCTACTTTGTGATGTGCCCCTCCTCTTCTAATGAAATGTCTGGGAATGCTTTGGAGGCCACTTCTGCATAGCAGTTGCCACACCTGTTGGGAAGGGGAAATTCCTCCTAGTCTGCCCCGGTGGAGCCGCCCGGGGGAGCGCTGCTGCTGGAATGTTGTATTGACAAAGCTGGCAAAAAACTTCCTTTCCATGAAAATTGAATTATTTGTTTCTTCACTTCTGAATTTGGTCTCTGTGGGCCTGGCCTGCAGCTGTGATAAATTAGCCCAGCTCCAGATGTGCCCTGTATATTTAGAGATGTAATTTCCCTGTACCTGCATAAGTCTGATCTTCCTGCTGCCCCGGTTTGGGCCCTATTTCTGCTTTGTCCCTCATTCAGGCAGTGAGTTCTGAGGGCAGGAGAACGTGCTGGGGTCTTGGTGGGAGGGGACATTGCGTCCACTGCCTTCTCTTGCAGAAGCTTAACAAGAACAAATCTTTGCACAAAAATTCAAGGGATGGCTTGTGGGGAAATTTTGTCCTTTACATGTAGTTTGCAGGATGCAGTAAGTATCAAGGGTGGCTTTGACCACCTGAGAGTTGACGTGCTGGTGTATCATGACTCTTCAGCTCTCACTGCTGGTCCCGCTATGGAACCAAAGTGATTTCTCCTTGTGAAACACTGTTTGGGGAAGATTGCACTAAAGATTGCAAGCTTGAAAAAAAAATAAAATCCTTGTGTACTTCTGATTTTCAGCATTTATCATCAGCTGCACCTTTAAAGTCACCAACTTTCAGGACAGGACTCTGCCTGGTTTTGGAGAGGGGTCAAGAGTGGATATTTCCAGGGTGGGAGTCCATGGAGTTTCTCTGAGCACTGCAATAAGATGCATGTGTACTTGCAGGAACTGGAGGCTGTAAGATCTCCAGACTGCGTGTGGTAAAAGAAAATTAGTTAACTCGCCTCGCGATTAATAACCATTGTTTATCTAGCATCATGGGTGTGCGTACCACCATCAAAGCAAAGAGCTGAGGTCTCTGCCCCAGGGAGATGGTGTGCTTAAAGCCATAAATTCCTCTGGTTCACCCTCCTTTCCCTGGTTCAGGGCAAGTTTGTAGTGTGTTTCGAAGTGTGCGGGATCAGGTACCTGCCTGGGTGTATGCAAGAAAACAAAGCTTCAGAAAGACAACATGCAATGTCAAGAAAAGGGGCTGGGAGAGGAGCCAGGGGGAGGTGGAAACGGGCTGCATGTGTCTGTATACACACACAGAGTGCTCACGGAAGGAGGAGAAACGCTCCCCAGGCGGGAGCGGCGGGCAGAGGGCTGGGACGCAGAGCTGGGCTCCCACCCAGCTGTGCTGGCAGCCAGGCAGGACGCGGTGCTCCGCCGTGCTCTGTGGGGACGGGACGGCTCCCAGCGCTCACCTTCTGCTCTTTCCCTGCACAGGGGCAGATCGAGGTCGAAAGTGAGACGGTCTTCAAGTTGGCAGCCCTGGTCCTGCAGGTAAGCTGCTCTTTGCACGTCGGTGCATGGCGACTTTCTGGTATCGGTAACGCTGCTGCTTCGGCATGTGGCAGCCCCTTGACCTGTTGGCTCAGCTGTGTGCTGCCTTTCTGGATTTATTTTCCTTTATTTTCCTCCCCTCTATGAGGACAAAGCCATGCCGTGTTTGTTGTTTGTAGTCTCTGTAGCTGTTATTTTTCTCATAGGCTAGTGGGAGAAGTAGGCATGTGAGCAGTTTTAACTTGGAGAAGAGAAAGAAAAAGTTCATCAAGGGAAGTAATTTGTTTGGGCAGCTTTATGTCCAGTTTATCACTTAATCTTCTAATTTAAATATATGCTGGAGATCTGGGAAGAAAGAGAAGAATATAATACTGCAGCTGAAGTTTGCTGTGCTGTGTCTGAAGTTTTTAGAGCATATGTTTTATACTTATGTTAAATTGTATTAATTTTTTCTCCCCTTCATCGTGCATCTTCAGATTTAAAGTGTAGTTATTTACCGCTTAATGTGAAGTAAATGTCTACCTTTAAAATGTCCTTTGCCCCTGCTTCCCACTGGCCCCCGCTGTCACTGATAAAATGCTCAGCAAAGCTGATCTGCTTGAGCTGCTTCCAAGAGCACAATTCTTCCCAAAAGTCTGACCTGCTCCTGGAGCTGACCTTCAGCTTGGACAACCAGAAAGAGAACTGTATTTCACTTCTTGGGCAGTAAAAGTGACACTGGATGTGGATCACGAAATTCATCCCCCTTCTAGAAGCACGTTTATTTATGGTGTAGGTGGATAATCTACAGCTGGAAGCATAAAGGGCCAAGCTCTGTTCCTAAGTGCATGCAGGCAGCCTCTGGGCTCTGTGTGAATGTGGCTGAGGTCAGGATCCAGCCAAAAAGCTGTGGGAGTGGGGAAGCGAACAATGCTGGGAAAATCGAGGACTTTTGAAGAGATCATGTTTTAATTCTGTCACTGTTTTTCAATTGTAGGAAGCTAAAGGGGACTATTCCAGGTAATAACATTTTCCTTTTTAATACTGACGGGCTTGATGGATGTGTTTTGGTTGGTTTGCATTGTATTTTGAACAATCAGAAATGAGGGGTAAAGTCCAACTGAGAGCAGCGGCTGAAGAAAGCAAAATGCACCGCTAGGCTGGATAAAGTGTGACTGCAGGGTGAGTCCTTTGGCGAACAGGCTCAGAATCAAAACAACTTTCCAGGCCATCCCTCTTTGCTCCCCTCCCATCGTGTGCATGCTTGAGTAGGATGGGGAGCGAGCTGCTGCCCTTTGCTCCCAGCCAGCCCATGCTTGGTGCTGCAGACCGTGCCCACCCACAGCACGTGTGGGGGACACGGAGCTGCCAGCTGCCTGCCCGAGGTCAATGGGCCTCTTTCTTCTGCAGCTGCCCCCAGGCCTCCCCCAGCCCGCACCTGACCCAACACTTGTGCTGAGCTGTGTGTGAGCGGTCCCTGCGCTGGGGCTGCACACGCAGAGAGTGCTTGCCCTTAGAAATTGCTTTCTGCCCCGTCACCTCCGTGCGCTGGTTCGGAGAGCAGCACTGGGGGCCGTGGGGGGAGCTGGGGTTGTGTGCTCAGAGCTGTCGGAGCCCAGGGAAAAAGACCTTTAATTAGGAACGGCTTGCTGAGCAAATAGAAATTCAAAAGGTCGGCATTGGTCGCGTTAATGTTTTACCATTTGCTGAGTTTCCATACAGTGGGATGTTATGTTCTTGCTGCAGCAGCTTTCCTGCTGTTACAGACGTGTTTGGAGAATGTTCAGTGAGGGGCTACCTGCTAAATACAGGATATGAGTTGTGCCTGATGCCAAAACCCACAGCAGAGGCATCCTCTGCTCTTCTTTCAGTGTGCAGTGTCAGTGCCAGCTCTGTTCTGGCCTCTTCCCCTGGTGCCGGTCCCTCTTGTGCAGAAGGACATGCTTTGTGAAGCCCATCACAGACCTCTCTGCTTTTTGTTGGTGTGCTGTCACGCCTGCAAAGAGGAAGAGATGCCCTTGTGACTAAGATCAGCTGGATGGGCTGCATGTACAGATATTTCTGTTCCTATTCACGCTGCAGACCTGCTTCGTGACCCACAGGATATTGCTTATAGCCACAATGTGCTGCCCTTTGCCCGAGCAAGACTGCCCATCTCACCTGATTTCCTGCACCTTCCTTCAGTGTAGTGACCAGAGAGCTCACATCACCTCAGCTCACTTGACTAGAAGCAACTTGCTAAGCTGCAGCCCTGGTGGCGTAGGCTCTCTTAGCCTTTTACAAGCTCTCAGGAAGAGAGCTTAAAGTTAGAAACTGCCTTTGTAGTTAAAATCTCCCTTGTGCAGTTTGAACTTAGTTCTGACTCCTTATCGTTTGCAATAAATAGGTTTGTAAGTATTGCTTCACAAGCACAAGGACTGCGTACGTGGTTATTTCGCATGCCTCATCGGACAGGTTGGAAGGTGTGGATCGCCTGTGGTTACCTTCCAAAGTATTTAAAGAACATGGGAGGCAAGAGGTGTGCTACAAGATTGATTTCCTTTTCCGAGTGCAGCTCTTCTCTGAGCAGTTGCCTTTTTGCAGAAGATCATAAGCTGCAGCAATTGCTCTCGCTGTATTAAAAAAAATCAAAGTTACGCCTCCATATCAAATGAGCACGGCCAGCTGTCCCATGCACCAGAAGTGGAGGAATTTGATTTTACGTAGCACAAGTGTCATTTGGACCACCAATGATAACGCACTGGCTTCATTACCGGTGTGCGTTATGAAGATGCCGTGTGGCTGCTGGCCCAGCACACCCACTGGCCATCCTGGGAGCACCTTCTGCTCCCTGCGCTCTGAGGCCGCCTCCCTCTGCGGTGCCTTGGGTTAATGTGCTCATTGTTGCCTATCGTTTGGCAATTCCGTTTTGAATCACTTTCTGGAATGCGGCTCTTGCACCATTCCTGCTTACGTGAGAACGGCGTGATTAATTTTTTTTTTTTGTATAGGATTAGCGCTGAATTGCCTCAAGTCCTGGAGATTACCTCTTTGTCAGTTAGAGGTGGGCCAGTCTGGACAGCGCTGGTGATCTCTGCCTGCCTTGTGAGGAGCTTTTGTTGGGGGCACATCCCTCTTGATGGCTCCAGGTGGGAATATGCAGGCCAGTACCAAGGCACCTTAAACTCCCACAGCTGTGCAGTAACCCCTTCCTCAGATAAGGCCTTGCAGGAAGAGCATGGTAATCTCCCATGAGCTGCCCGCGCTGAGCGGGTGAGTGCATTCCTTGGAAATCTGTTCATTTTCAGCGAGCAAACCTGACATGTGGGCACTTAAAGACAGTAACAGCTGCTGATTTCTACAGAGGTCACCCTGCAGCCCAGCGGCACTGGCAGCGTGAGGATCCCAAGGCTCGGTCCTTGCAGGTGACATGCAGTGGGTCTTCCTGGGACCGGGGCACGTACTCTCACATTGAATGATGTGAGACACGCCAGTCCCACTTGGAAAAGATGTCAGCTTTGAAGACATCTTGATTTTAAAAAAAAAAAAAAGGAAGCTTTATGGCCTGTAAAGTATAGGCTTCAGAACGCCACTCACGGCATGCCCATCGTGCATCTGCCCTTCTGGGATTGCTCTGATTTCTCCAAGGCAGCCTAAAATTACTAGCAAAGATGGTCACATCCCACAAGCACGTGGGGCAGCTCGCCACGTGCCCAGTTCCTGTTCACAGAATTGATGATCCTGGCCATGGTCTTTAGTTAGCCCATCTAGGTGGCAAAGAGCAGAGGTGCCCAATCCATTCTTGCCTCTAGGGCAGGGTTGGGGTTTCTCCTAGAGGTCCGCAGCTGTGGTGCCAGCAGCAAGGCTGAGATGCTGCACACTGGTGGCCCCCTGCTTTCCTGCAGGGTTGCTTGGCAGGCTTTGCTCGAGAGGAGGGAAGTGGTGCTTGCTCACATTCGCTGCTCATGACTGACTTAGGGCTCTTTGGCTGTTTGCTTCTCTGTTTGAAGCTGATCCCCATCTGTTGTCTTCTGCTCCTGTACTGAGAACCCGAAGCAGAATGCACGTTGTGAATGTTAGGGTAGCTTTGAAGCTCTGTGTTCCTTAAATGCCATCATCTGCTTGCATGGTTACCAACTGGACCAGGCTCTGAGCAACCTGATCGAGCTGTAGGGTCCCTGTTCCTTGTTGGGGAGTTGGACCAGGTGGCCTCTAAGAGTCCCTTCCAACTCAAGCAATTCTCTGATTTTTATGAAAAAGCTGCAATAAAATCTTGAGATCTTAAACTTTGTGCAAGGATTTTTAAGAGAATTAAATCAAGTTGCAGTTTCTGACATGGCAGAATTCTGGAGAGGGAAAATAAAAAGGCTTATGTTCTATTTATTTTAGGTATTTTATGTAGATTGTAAGAAACCTAATCAGAGCAGATCAGACTGGTGATTATTCACCATGTAAATACACTGTATATAAAGTCTTGTCTCTTTGAGAAATAAATGATTCACTTGTGCTTAGTTTACAGACTAAGCATCTGCCCTCAGAAATAGTAATAGAATACTGTATTCCTTTGTAGCTTCATAATGGAGTTATAACCCATGTGATAACTGGTAATCCTAAAGATGCTGCACCACTATTCCAGCTGTGTGGGGGGGGAGGGGGAGATCTATTAACATCAGATCTAAATTAATGGAGAAAGTAGCTTTTTTAAAAAAGTTTTTCTGATAATCTTGAACCACATTTTCCATAGCAAAGCTTCCAGGCCTGAAACCCAGCCCTGCTCCCTGGAGGTTAACGAAGTTGCTGGAGGAGGGCTTCCATTCGCTTTAAATAGCTGACACATTGGTTTTCATTCTGGCCTGTGGGCTGCAAAGATAACTCCTGACTGGTGTAACATAACACAGACTAAATAATGAATTCCTGATAGCTGACATGTGTGAGACACTGGGGTTTATCAGTACATGGGTGATAAATGCAGCCTGCAACAGGAAGAGGTTTGTGTGAGAGATAGGCTCCCACACTGCAGCTACAGGGGAACTGGCTCAGGAGCTCCCACATTTACAAACTTCATTAAAGAATGGAATAAGCACTTAGTCTAGTTGCAGAAAACTGGTATGAACAATTTGTTCCTAATTAAGAGTGAGCGCTCCCTCTTAGATTTTGGGCAGCGTTTGCTTGGGGGGATGGTTATTCTGCCAGACAAACAGGAGAATGTTGGTGGAAATAGTGGTGTGGGCAGTGCTAGGAGGGAGCTGCCTGGGAGAAGCTACCAGCTCTGTGACAGTGTGGCACCTGCTAGCTGCAGGGCAGCCCAGCTCCAGGAGAGGACACTGAGGGCTGCTGGTTCCACCTCACCCAGCCTGTTTTCAGAAACCTCAGCAGGTTCAGGTGGCCAGAGCTCCAGGTGTGGCCTGGGCTTGGGTCAAAGCAATGCACAGATTGGGAGCACATCTCCCAGTTGTTCCTACTTGCCTGTTTGCATCCTGGAGAGGTCTTAGGGGGCTCATAGTGGATCCACTTGGTGCTTAGCCCAGGAAGGGGACCTGGTGTTGGTGTCAGCACAGCAACAGAGAGCTGAGCACGGTCTTGACGCCTCTGTCAACCCCAGAGGGTGTCCTTCCCAGCAGGGTATGGGCTGTACCGGTGGGTGCGTGCATAAACCAACAGGAATTGCGCTCTCAAGGAGATCTGTTGCCTGTCATAGACACCCGTTCAGTTTAGTTGGGGATTTTCTTTTTAATGCAAGTGCATATTTTAAATGCCTGTGCAGTGGTATTTACAGAAGCTTTCTCCAGCACAGCCCACTGTTCCCAGTCGGTCGTGTCTGTGCAGCTGGGAAATCAGTGCTGAGTGTTCTGCTCTCGTGCATGCACTCACTTTGCTCCACGGCTTCTTGTTTGCTGAGTGAGTCACTGTGTATTTTGCCTTTTGGCTGCAACTCCACTCTCTGTGCACTTCTTGAAATACCTCGCTGGGCACTTGCTTGTGAACCATTAACTCTATTTTGGTTATTTCAGCAACAGGTTTCTTCTACTGGTACTACTTGTAGATTCATAAAGTTCAGGAGAGACCAAAGCTTAGGCCATCTCTGCAATGATGTCACTTCAGTTTTATTATTATTTTTTTTAATAGGACACTTGGAAAAATAGATATTAAGGGCTCCTGAGGAATTAATATAGTATGCTTATTATGCAGCAGATGATTTAGCGTGAATTAGGTGCAGAAACACTGAGTAAAAACTAGATATAGGAAAAAAAGAGGATACTTTGAATAATTCAACAATCTGGTCTCTTAGGGTTTTCTGCTTGCACATGGCAGTGTAGCTCTAATAGTTATGCAAATGGTAAATAATGTATCTTCATCTTTTGTGTACATGATATCAGTACAATTTCTGGAGGGGCAGCAAAGAGGTCATTGTGTTTTTATTCATATGTAAGTCTCCCTCAACAGCCCTTTCTTTTTTTTCCCCCCTTCTCTTATAAGGCGCTTCTAGCACTAGTCTGGGCTCCACACTGACTCTGGACAAAAAGAGAGAGAGAAAATTCTCATCCGTTTTTCCTCCCTCGTGGTGGTGGGGATCTATCCAGTGGTGCGTGTTCCGTGCCTAGAGGAAACGAGACGACAGCTTTTCAGCATCAGCCTCTTGCTTTTGCAGACTTGTCGGGCCTTCATTGTTACGTGGATACTTTATTTTTCTTGTGCTTGCTTGTATCTCTGTATCAGCAGGCAGAGCTGTGATAACAAGCTGTAAGCTTTGCTGCTGCACTCAGACATGCTAAAAAGCCACAACTAATATGGCTAATCTGGCTGTTGTGTGAACAGGAAGAGAGAGCGTGAGCGTTAGAAATAACAGCCAGGCACTGCGAGGGAGAGCTGGGGATCCTTCAAGCCTCGTAGCAGCGGTGAATAGTCATGTTTTGCTTTGCAGTGAATCCCAGCTAAAGCAGAGCCATCCTGCTTTGTCTGATGTGACAGAGAAAACCTACAGACACGCACTGTTGGTGCGGCCAAGCAGCTTTGTACGTGTGGATATGGGACAGGCCATTGGCAGTCAGCACCGGAGGGTTCACACGCCGAAGAACTGGTCCCTGCAAATGGGAAATATAAACGGTGCCTCATTGGCCAAGGGAAATCTAGGAGCATCTCACTCATTAGTCTGCTCTCTTTGTCCTTGGAGAGGGGTGCATGTGTATAGCTGATGTAAAAGATACTGCTTTTTTATAATGTTCCTGCTCCATCTTTCAGAAGCCAGCGGATAGGGTCACCAAACCCCCAGCGATGAACAGGTGCTGCTTTTTCAGAGGGTCAGGCAGGGCTCAGGAAGCTGAGAAATCAACCTGAAGGGTGAAGTTGGAGGTCGGACACTAAAGGTGAAGCTGCACTTGCAGCACAACATGGAAATCCCTGGGCCAGCAGTATGGCTGCAGCGCAGATGTACAGCAAGCCTCAAGCATTTGCCTGGCATTGAAAAAGCCATCTGCACTCTTTATCCTGTTCCTTTTCATGTCTGAGGCTTGGAAGGCTCTTATAAATGCTCCTTCAAATACCTTTCTAAGCAGGCAGTTCTTATCTGGTATTCAAGTGGCAAACTGCAGCCCTGCTGGGCAGAGCTCCCCGCCAGCCAGGGGAAGCTGGGCTCTGGCTGCCCCTACAGATAGGGAGCCCTGTGTGCATGGGCGTTCCAGGTCCTGGTTGTCCTTCAATGGAAAACTAACTTTCTTGAGAGTGCCAGCAGACCATAAACTGAAAGGCTGGGAAATGATGGGAAATGTCTGGCATTTGTCACAAAGGAGGATTTGTCAGGGAGGGCTTTTCAAACTCCTGCTGCCAAGGTCCTGCTGTTCTGACATACTCAAAAGCTGCTAAATCAATCGTCTCTCCCCTTACCTTCCCTGCTCTGTCTTCCTCCCTTTTTTTTCTTGTACTTTTAACCCTGCTCATTTATTTTTTTTTCCCCTTTTGCTTTGCTGCTTCCTTCTCACACCTGTTCCTTGTAGTACCTTGGGAGGCAGACCTGCCTCCACTGAAACATGCAAGGCATCCCACTCTGCCTTTCTGTTTGCTTTAAAACACTACAAAAACCTACAGAAAAGGCACCTGCTGCCAAAGCAGTCCCACTGCCATGTGGTGGTGGTGGCCCATGTTGCTGCCTCTCATCTCTGGTCATGTGGAGGGAAGCAACTTGGAGACCTTGGTGATGCCACCTTAAGTCTGGCTGCTGTAGAGCCAGGCAGTAGCATGGGCTGTTCTTGTACACTTCAAGCATTTATTGTCTTATATCACTAGCTCTAATCATCTTGAGTGAGAAGGAAACTCTTTATCTCACATGTGATTCTGAAAAGTGACTGCTGATTTTCGGTGTCTGTGACACGCTTTTCAGGTTAACTCATGAAGCTGGTCCATGTTTTCTATAAACAAGGTCACTCTAAATTCCACCTACAATGTAGCCAAAATCTAGTGTAAGAATAAGCCAAATGTGAAATAAAGACCCAGAAATAACTTGCTCATGATCATGCAGAAGTATAAATACAAATATTTATGTGAGGATAAGATGCTTCAAGAACAGGAAAATCACTGTTCAGTGAGCTTTCCCCAGTGATAAATCTCTACCTTGTAAAGTGTTGTCAACGCAGTTCAGCAGAGGCACACACCTGCTATCACTTCAGTCAGTGGAAAGTTGTCTGAAGTCCTGTCCTTATCAAGTTATTAATATTTACAAAGTAGATGTGGGTTGATAAACTTTTATGCTACAGTCCAACAACGTTGCTTTTGCTGCTGTGGGTGTGTCTATTGCTCTTCATATTTTATGCTAATCTCATTAACCACATCTTGTTACATCTACATCTATTACCTTGAATTACTGCATTAGCAACAGGCATAAGCTGTTTGTGACGGTGGGGACAGGAGAAAGCCTGTGCAGCCATTAACAAATGGTCCTAATTAGTATAGATCTGTAAATCTTTGCCTGGCAGGGAGTGTTGTATCATATGATTACAAGCTGTGAAGATGCACTTTCAGGGAGCGTAAATGTCTTTTTTAATTCTCAGTTATGTGCTTTTGGCAGAGCACGCCGTGATAGCGTGATGTGGTGCCTTAGGTTTCTGGTGAGCTTTTAGAAGGACACCAAAATTCCACAGGAAGGCTAGTAGGCTGTAGGGAGCACGTAGCTTTGGTACTGGTTTGCTGCTAGAGATTGTTTGGATGTGGGAGCTTCTATTCATAGTATGGCATGTGGTTAAATGTTGTGACTGGGGATTTGGGAGGCAAGCTGCCCTTCGGTCTCTGTAGAGCTGGCATTGATGAACAGAGAATACCAAGAATGAGAGGTAAGGATCAGCGTGAGGAGGTTCTGATGGAGATTTTCATGCTCAGTCCAGGTTCTGCTCAGTACCTGCTGGGGAGAAAGTTCCCCTCTAGAGCATGGAAAGGAAAGGGTCCGTTGGCTTGTTTTCTTTAATTCTTCTCCATAGTGGAAAAAATACTTCAGATAAGTGTTCCCCTAGATTCCCCTCCTGGGAAATAAACAAACCTTTTGCCAAAAATGTTCAGCCCCGTTGACTTTGGGCTGTTTATGTATTGGACTTACGCCATGACCCACCAGCCAAGAAGCCCCTTCGTGGCAGAGGTCAGATGAAACACAGATAGGCTTCGTGGTCCCGACAGCCAGGCCTGCTGCTCTGAGGAGAACCACCACTTTTGCTCATGGCCACAGCAGGAGCACCATCTGTCTGGATGGACAATGGATTCGATAGGACATCTGGGGCCTGGGGTGTCCGCTCTGCGATTTCTGGGTCGTCTGGTGGTTGTGTTGAAACTAAACAGGAACAGGTAATAATTCAACCTGTCGCTCCTATCTGCACTTGTCACCTCTGGGGAATGGCTGGTTCCAAGAGGGCTTGGGAAAGTGATCCTAAGGGTCAAGGGGAGACGTGCTTGTCTCCTCTCTACAGATGAAGTGATAATGAACTCTCTTGAAGGAAGGAAGATGTCTGTTTGAGGCTTTTATTATCTGTGAAGCTGTGAATCATCCCAGATGCTAATCCTTTGGTGTGCAGTCAGCAGATCTGTGCTGTGGAGTGCCAGCCTGCTTCGAAGGCATTTGGCACACAAGGACCTGTGCCCTGATCTCCAGATCTTTTCACGTTTTTTCTCGGATTGTTTTGTTTAATCTTACGGTTATGCTTCTCGTAGACTTCAAGGCCTTATAAATCCATTTTGATAGAGAGCAGAGCACAGATCCACAAGATCAACCAGATGGGAGACAGTGTCCCCTTAGGGAAAAAAAAAGTCCCGAGGGCCAGTGTTGCCTCCCAAAAGAAGTGTATTCTCTGCTATTATGAGAAACTGGGTTTCATTCATAGGTTGGCAGAAGAACAGAGGAGTTCCAGCCCTGCTAAAAGTTGTCACAGCTCCATGGACTCTGCCTGCTAACGAGCTGCCCCAGGGCCTGTGGTTCTGGGTCAGTGCTGGAGGGATGAACCCCACCTTGCATCACTTAAGTGGTGGCAGCCCTTTAGTCACTGTATGTCCCAACATATGGGACGTGATGTGGCATTTCTATGCCTGGTGGAACACAGCTGCCAGATCTGGTGACATTTCTGCTGTCTGTGACGAGGATGCTGCTGACCCTCTGCATCATTTTCATCAGTACTTCAGCCCTCGTTTTGTTGTTTGCTGGCAATGAGGTTTCTAAACAGGGGGGTTAGAGACCTCCTATTAAACCTCTGCTAATGAATATAGGGGTTGAGAATCTATGTGTAGAGGAACGGTCCTTTTGTTTGGTAAAACTGAGCTATTTTGTTATTGCTTCCTTCTGAAACCCTCTCCTCCTTCACTAATTCCCTGCGAGCCCTGACTGCTAATGTAGCCATTGCAATTATGAGTCAGGCTTTAAAAGAGTAGGAAATCTTTATTTTAACAATAAATTATCCGGAGTCTATGACTTAAGTTGGTAGGGGGCTCAGGAGGTCATGTAGCCCAGCCTCCAGCTCTGAAAAGGGTCAACTATGAGATCAGAAAAGGTTGCTCAGGACTTTGTGTTTTTTCCCTCATTTTGGGGTAGGTTTTTGTCTTGACTCTGGTTTCTGAGGCCTCAGGAGGGTGTGCTTTGTCTGAATTTTCATGTGTCCCTACAAAACCCCAGTAATCTGCAAGCTGGGACATCGTGTAGCATTTTGATCCCATCAGCAGGCTTTTAAGGGGCGAACAAAACCCCTCTGCTTGTGTGAGCTCTGGCTGTATAAGTGCTGAGAGAAGAGATCCTGATTTTCTACCCAGATGTCCCTGCTCATGGCAGTTGGGTGCTGGCCAGCTTGCAAAGAAAAGTGCATATTCCTGGCTTTGCTGGCCGCAAAGCTCAGAAACAACAGCTCCTGCGTGCTAATTGACCCCTTCTTGGCAACTTCATCAAAGACACAGCAGAATAACGAGGCCGTTGATTGAACTGTTTCCTCGTCCCCAGAGGTGGTCCCTCTTAGGGTTGAGGCGCATTGTCAAGGCTGGGGGAGAAGCTTGGAGGGCAATTAGCCAGAAAACTTTCACTTACAGCGCCTTCCATGTGACATCCTCAGTGAGACCGGAGGTGTGAGCAGTTTGCTGCACCTCCATCACTTCCTCCATCCTACAGAGCAGCTCCCATGCTGCAGCTGCTGTACAGGTGCTCGCAAGGAGGGGAGAGGAGGTGATGTAGCTCAGAGAAAATCTGTAGTGCTCAAGTCTGAGGGAAAAAGCTTACAAATAGGGAACCACCTTCAAGGAAAGCCCGGCTGCTGAAGCCGAGGCAGATGCTGATGAACTTGACTGGTGCATTCTTTTCTCAGAGAAGTCGTGTTCAAGCTTGTTCGTGCTGCTGCAAAGGCATGCAGAAATCCTGCAGAAATGAGGCGTGCAACTTTCAGCTGATTAATTAGCGGAGCATGGAAGGAGAAAATATTAACCATTTTGCTGGTGCCTACTAAGAAGTTTTAAAATATTTTGCTGGCTGTTGTTGTTGTTGTTGCTTTTTGTGAGAAATAGCATTCACATATTTCAACAGCTTTTATTTTGTTCCAGGCTGGGCTAAAAGTCCAAAACATTTGAACTTTTTGCACAATGTGAAGCCCAGGAAAACTCCTTTCAGTAAAAATATTTCATAGCATATGAACTGAAATCTTTTGTTGTGAATCAGATCAGTGTTAAACTCTGAAATCTGACAAATACTGTGCTGGAATTTGTTGTCTCCTGGGGAGGATTTTAGCTATAGATAGAGCAAAAATAGCACTGCAAGTGTTGCCTTTGGGCAAAAGCTTTTCTTCTGCAGCTGTTGAGTGCTCATTCCATACTCAGCAAACAGAGCAAGTGTGTGCAAAATAAATATTGATACCACACTCCCACCAGAGTGGCCTGGCTGACTCGATAATCACGTGTCTGCATAATGAGTTACAACAGGAGCTTGCATGACACCACATACATCACTGTCATGTGAGAGGGCAGAGAGAGTTACGTTGCTATGATGGCCTGATATGGGGCAATGCACTGTTCTTGGGGCTCACACGCAGCCCTTTCCTGTTACTGAAACTGATGATTTGCATCTGTGATTCACCAGCAGTGACTCTGTGCCTTTTTTGCTTTTAGTGATGAAAACACTCGGAAAGACTTGAAGACACTGCCTGTCTTTCCCACCAAGACACTGCAGGAACATCCATCGCTTGCTTACTGGTGAGACGTTTAATTCAATTTAAATGTAAATCTTTGCTGTGGATGGCAATGACAAGATTGCTCGTAGACAGTCTTGCAAACTGTTTTAACAGTTCTCAGCCTGTGTTATAAGAACTTCGAGTTAATCACTTCTGTTCAAGCATTTCCAGTTTTAGAAGGTTATGAATTACACAAGAGCCGATGCAAATCCCTCGCTGAAAGTTCAATCACGTTAATGAATCAGGGTAAGAGGGGTACCACTCATTAGAAAGAGCTGAAATCTGAACCCTAGCCAAGTCTGTGTTTGGAAAGAACACCTTTTCAGCCAACAAGCAGCAGAGCCTCTGTGATGTGCCAACCCTGGCTGGTGCCAGGTGCCCACCCAGCCGCTCTCATGCTCCTCAACAGGCCAACGGGAGAAGATGAAGTAGAAAAGCTGGAAACAGAAAGGCGGGATCAATTCTGTGGCTTGAATGTGCCATGAAGGAAACAACATTTGGAATGAATCAACAGTGCTGTCTCCCTGTATTTCATGCCCTTTATTCGGGTTTGACTTGCTCATTTATTTCATTTTTCAGGCTTGATGTATATTTGATGTATTTTCAAGTATGTTAGTCCTCTATTACAATTTATTTTTCAGAATGAATGCTGTTGGGTTTTTCTTTGCATTCAAGTGTCTGACACTTAAATGTATATTTTATGTTCTGCTTAAAATGTTGAAGTATATAGCAGGAAAAAAATTGAAAATGTCATTGCTGTCAAATCTATAGTTCTTCATCCATGAAAAGCCAAGTGAAAAAGCGCACCAGAACAAAAACATTTAACAACTTCTGCCTTACGTATGGAACACTAACCGGCCTTTGAAGCTTTGGTTCTTTAGAACATGAAAATGAATTTATACAATTAGTACCATTCTTCTGCAGCAGCATCTGCGGCAGATCTGAAATGATTTGTTAATTAGTCCGGAACGCAGCATGCGATGGCGGGGATTAAGATGCAGCTCCACGCTGCTTAATGAAGGGTGGGAAAGAAATGGGTAAGAAACAGAATGTAAGTTAGAGTGAGAAATGCATGGAGGGGCACTTCTCTGTGCGCTGAGTGAGCTCCTAAATGTCAGCAGATGCTGTCATGTGGAAGTCACTGAACCTCTAAGTTGGTTTTTGTGCCTGTTTTGCAGTGAGGATAGAGTCATTGAGCATTATACGCAAATAAAGGGTCTGACCAGAGGACAAGCCATTGTTCAGTGAGTATGACACTTAATGACTTGTGAAGATGATGGTTTTACTTATTGTTTTTCTTTTCCTGAGGAGTGGTAACATAGGCTCTTTTGGTCCTTTCTGCTTGCAGACTTTACTTTTTGTATCAATCAGAATTACTTTTTCTGGAGTGATATTTTCCAGGTGTGGAAACCTGTGACAAGTTTCCTCATTCAAATATCTCAAATGTAGAAGAAACAATATGGACTCCATTCAGTAGCGCCTTCTCCATACTCTGCTTGTTACCACTTAATTTTCATATCAAGCTCTATGGGAAAACTGTATCTTATGTTCTGTGAGGAAGACAAACACATCTTTGTTCTAATGCTCAGAATTTAGTTCTCAAAAACAAGGTCTTGCAGGATGACCAAGAAGGTTGAGATGGTCTCCGTAGCCGCGTGCTGTAGACAACTCTCAGGCTTTGTCACATAGCTCCGTGCCTGCAGCTCTGTCTCAGTAGTTCGGAGGCTTCTTTCAACAGGAACAGATTAAAAAAAAAAAAATCTGTTCGATGATTGTCTGAATTGCGTTGTGAAACAACTGTACAACTGCATAAACAATTTCATTTGGAGGCTATCCATTTTAACCAAAGCACCATCGTGAAATAATTAGAGGCAGATCTTTCCCGCTAGCATTTCCCAAAGGCTTACTCGTTCAGTGCAGAACTGGAAGCTTTGCTTTCTGTTCTCCGAATTTCTGATAAGAGGTTGAATGCTTTGTTGTGTGAGAGATCTTCCATTCATTTTATCTGGGCCAAAATACCACGTCTTTCTTGAGCCTGGGTGATAGGTTTTTTTCCTGAAGACATAGGTGTTAAATCATTACAGCTTTCGAAATATGCAAATGATAAATGACATATCCTGAATGTATGTGTGGAAAAAATATGTTAAGAGATACCATTTCCTCTAGAAAAAAATAATCTGATAAGCTATAAATCTGTCTACAGGTACATGAGAGTGGTAGAAGCTTTGCCAACATATGGTGTCCATTACTATGGAGTAAAGGTTAGTAAATGTCCATAGATAATGTGATTGCTTAGCTTATTACATGCGATTACATTCCTAAAGGAGCAATTTGATGATTCAGTACCCTTCTATCAAGAATTAAACCCCCCATTTTTCAACCTCTATACTTTTTGCCTCTTCAATATTATTTTTAGAGTGTTTTCAGAGAGCAGCAAAACATTGTGATAAGGAAGACAGAGAGGAACCTCCATTTAAAAAACCTTCTGTAGTCCTACCAGGAACTAAATTTGTATCAGCTTAACTAAACTGGATATCACTTCTAGATTTGAAGCAATTAATATATGTTCCAGAGACATTTCTAATTTAAAAAAAAAATGTAGAAAAGACAGCTTCTAAGTGACGGGTGATCATTGGGTGCTTATGTAGAGTGGAGTAATGCTGTATTTTTGGAGAGCGATGGAAATGCAACATTTATTCGCATTTGTAGAGCAGAGACCAGACAAAAATGTTTTCTTGCAGAAGAACTCAGCAGAGGTGAAGTCTCCATACTTTCAGTCATGGCCATGACAGTGGAACCTGAGAAGCTGATGGTTTGCACTGTTCTTCTTCTGCAGCTGTGTCATGCCTGAGTGTCATGGATGCAGCCATTAGCCACAGTTTTTTTTTTTCTATCCTCTATCCTTTCCTCCTCACAGCCACCTCTTGCAAGGAGTGACACCCATTTGTTTCAGCAGTGCTATTGCTTTTTTTGACCACTTTGCACAACCACCACATAGTTTCTTGCCTCTGCCTGAGAAGGCAATGGAAGAAAGTTTCAACATTCACTTTAGCAATCCACTTCATATCAATTTGTTTGCAAAAATTGTCCTTGTTCCTTACCTACCTGTACTTGTCACAGAATGAAACAGGCTGTAATCCTGGAATTGCTTAATTCTTAAGTAGCTCTTGGTTCATGCAGGCTTCTTTTTTCAGGATAAACAAGGAATCCCTTGGTGGCTTGGAATAAGTTATAAAGGAATAGGCCAGTACGATTTACAAGACAAAGTTAAGCCCAGAAAAGTAAGTTTTTTTGCATCTGATTTTTATATTGGGGGGGATGGGGAGGTGTTGCATGCTGGGATATACTTGTTTAAGCTATTGTTTATTAAACTAGTGAGCAAAATACAAAGAGCTGGAGGCAGAAGAATTCTGCTAGCACCAAGGCAGTAAAATTCTGCCCCCTCACGTAATACTGGAAGCTAATGTGCCACAGCGAGCAGCTGCCTTCAGTGCTTTGTCTTCTTGAGTTTGGTGGTCTGGGGATGGTCTCCACGGGAACCTTGGCAGCCTCCAAGGATATCTGCAGAAGCATGAAGCAACTGGGCTTCTGCACGTCCCAGAGTAAAGGCCTTCTGCACGGGCAGCGTTTCCTTTGGCTATCGGAGGTGTGCTTTGTGTGTGAAATGATGAACAGATGTCTGTGAAATGCAAGATGAGCTGGATGGAGCTGCAGGCCTGCGTGGGCAACCGTATGCTTCCATGACACAGTGAATTATAAGGGAGGATTGAGAGTAAATGCCAAATAGTGGAGGTCGTTCTCCTTTTCCACCTCCCTTCTCCCCAGCGTGTCTTCTACAGGAGAACTCTGCCAACAATTTCAGTTGTTGCTTAAATGGGGCAGAGGGTCCCATATTCCACTGCTGGCTCCCCTCAGCCACCCATCAGTCAGCCCTGACAGGCTCTGCTGGCGGCCCTGGAAATCCATCCTGCAGCCCAAGCACATGCTGTGTTGGGAACTCGCCCAGTCCTGTAGAGACATAAGTCTCACTGACACGGGGCTGAGCCCTGAAAGTCTTTGAGGAGTTGGTTAACACTGTTGGCAGTGGGTAGGAGCCAGGGGTGCACGTGAGGGAGCAGTGCTGGTGACTTGAATGTGAATGGTTTCTTTCTGGTCATGTCTTCGTTGGAACATTGAAGCTGTGAGGAGATGCAGACATGGGGTTTTGCTGTTCTCCTTCCCCTGGAATTGTCTGGGCAGGAGTTCACATGAAGCGTGTGCTTCCTGCCAGGGAATTTTACATTTGCAAAATGATATTGTTTAGTGAATTTGTGCCAAAAAAACACTGCTTAACAAAACTTCCTTGTGAAGAGCAATTCCCTTTCAAGTTCCCAACTTGATCTTCTTTTTCCAAGACAGGCTCCGACTTGGTCTCTTTTGTGCTATATTTATACATCTGCGTGTCCAAGACTGAACTCTCAAGTCTGTGCTTTGTTCAGTAAAACACTTACATTAGCCCCAGGTGTCTCTTACCACGCATGTTAAAAGATGACAATGACACAAGAGGAACACTAGAAAGTCAAGTCAACGTTAACATAGCATCAATCATCAGAGGAGAGCATCAAGCAGCTCCTCTTGCTCTTTCAGTGCTTTCCTGTATTTAGACATCTATGAGATTTTCCTATCAGACCAAACACCGATCATTCTCCAGCCAGGATGTCCAGCTGTGACCAGCAACTCTCTCCAAGAAAGTACAGCCTTGCCTGGCTAGAAGCATTGCTTCGCCAAGCACTTCTCATGCTTGTGGATTTCAGTTTACAACATCAGCCAGACAGATTAAGAAAATTTTTGAGGTCAGCTGGGCCCTGATACCAAGTCACACCCTGCTACAGTTTCTTATGAGGTGTTGCCTTTGAATGCAGCTAGAGATACATTTAGAGGAAAAACTTTAAAAATAAATAAGCCAAAAATATTCCCAACCAAACAGCACTCCAAAGTCACCTTTTCTGTAGAGGTGTTGCAATGGAAATTGTAACAGTTCTGTGCTGTACTGTAATTATCATTATAATTATACAAGGGAGAGTGAAGATCAAAAGGGAAGGTGGGGAAGAGAGGCTTAAATGAAGAGGGAAGGTTTAATGCCAGTAAGCTCATGGAAAAAGCGTGGATGGATATGGCTGTAGTATCTCAATGGACTCATGGATTTGTGTCTGGTGCTAACAGGAGAGGACAAAAATGGCAGAGCCTCTGTTTGTGCCAAGTTCTGCTTACATTTAACATGACCAAACGTGCAGCTTGTGTATACAAGGGATATTTGAAATACACTGTGCACTTCTAATGTGAACTGTGGAAATAATTGAATTAGATCACTGTCCAGGGATTGAGAGCACGCTGGGTCTAGAGAGGTTCCCATTCAGTCTGGTCTTGGTTTTGGAGTTCAGATGCTGAAACACTGCTGTTAGTTCCAGTGCAACCTCACTGTCTGTGCTGCGGCAGGGAGAAGTTTGCTTTTAACCAGTGTTATTTTTTCATATTGACAAATGTATCAAAATATATTTTCAGAGAGAGAACAGTCTGTATAGCTTGTCAAAATCTCCAGGGAGCAGGCACTACCATTCTTTCCAAAGCAGCAAGAGGGGAGTAGGCATGTAAATTATGTCTGCCTGTCTGAGCAGAAGTGCTAGTTCTGCTGGATTTCGCAGAATTTTCTTGCTTGCTTCTCTGAGAAGGAGCCAAACTCACAACTGCCATGTGCTGGTGTTATCCTGCTGTTTATATTGTGGATCAGAAGTGCCGTTGTGTTTATCCCCAGCCATCTGGGAGAGAGCATCCTGATGGTGCTCCACTTCTCCAGCTAGTGATGTTTAAATATACATAGGCCGGATTAATTCAGTAACGGGGAAGGCTGAGTCCAAACCTAATGGACTCAAACTAGGCTGGCCTTCCCCATTTTTAAAGATGCAAGCAATAAATAATCAACTGTTTCCATTAACGTAGCACCAATTAATTCCCAGCCATCCTCTTCAAAGAGTGAAATCTTTTGGCTTTATCCAAGAAGGTCTTTAGGCAAAGCAGCCTAAATATAAGCCTTGGAGCACCGCGGTTATCCCAAGATTTTGTTGTTGGATCAATACTGTTGCTTGAACAGCGTCAAATGCTCTCTGCAGGAAACAACTTGCAAGTCAAGCGGGTGAAGCAATCTCCAGATACAGATCTCCTGGCCTTGCCAGAGCTTGTACACGTCACATCAGTCACCCTGAGCACCGCAGCCCATCTGCCCAGGCACTGTTGGAAAGGACAGTCTGTAGCACGGGGCCGGACCCGGCGAACCTGCCAGGTCTGCCTGCATGTGTCAGACAGGATGGGGAGGTTGGGTCCCAGCCACCTCTGGTTTGCTGGTTGACCTGGGATTGTTTAAACAGGATTTCTGTCACTGTAAGTTGCTTGTGGAACTTTGTGTTTCTTTGGAAGTGGTTTCTAGCTAAGCGGGCCCACGTTGTACAGCTTTGCCTGGACTGTGAGCGGTGGGAGCTGAGGGAGGAGCCTTGCTCCAGTGCTGTAACAGTCTGGAAACAGAGAGCAATTTTTATGTCACTTAGGAAAATTGTCTTTTTCTTCGTGGATAAAAGCTGTGGCTCCACGCTGGCTGGAGGTTATGCTGTGGCTCAGTTGATTATAATCTTGAAGTCTTATAGGGCATAAAAAGACTGCGTTTGCAACCTATGTTCAGATTTCAGCTCAGACCTGGGATTAGCTCTGCAGTCCTGCTGCTTTGCAAATGCATTCTGCCTTCTGCTGCAGTTAATACAGATATCTGCTGCTTGGAGCAGTGCTTCCTGCTCACTCTCCATAGTGTCTGGGTGGCACGCCAAGGTCCCGTCCCAAATTTCTTCTGGGTTGATTAGGAAATGCATAAAACAGGTCCCAGGGCCCAGAACTTCATATGCTGTTTCGAAACAAGATAGTTCTGTCTTTCATCTGTACCTACATTCTTCTCACTGGTGAGATAAACAATGCGCTGTCTCCTTTGTGCACTGTGGAGCGAGCTGGGTTTACTCTGCGTTCAGCCAAGACGTGGGGATACTCTGAGGGATGGGAATGTGAGAAGGCTGCTTGCTTGCTTTTCGACTTTTTCCCCCACTTATTGTGTTTCTGTGGGCGACTCCCCGGTGATAAATGAACTGCAGTGTCTGTGGAGAAAAAGTAATCTCGCTGTGGTATTGTTTCAAATCTGCAAGAATTTCAATCCTAATGCTGGTCGTCTTGAATGCATTATGTTCTCCAGGAGTGTTTTTGTTAGAGTATACTGGTTTTGAAATGGGTCGCGTTTATGATACTTCTCTCTTAATTCAGCATACACTTTCTAAATGCTGATGCTGAAAGTTTTCCCTTGCAGAAGATTTGGTTAATGTAAATTTTCTGTCCTGCTTAGCTGAACTGCTCAGAACACAATGGCGTTTGTACAGGCTTCTCAGCAGGTGGATCTAATCATGCAAAGATTTCTTTCACTCTGTTTATTTCTCATCGAGTAGAAGCCATTGATTTAGACATCAGATACTAAGCTCGCATAATTATTTAAAATAAACACGGAGCTGTTACAAGACCGCTCTGAAATTGTGTTCCTTCCAGATGTGCAGAAAGCCGCTTGGGGCTGTGCCCCGAAGGACACGTTGTCTTCTGCGGCGGTTGGGTCGTTTGCTGCAGAGACATCTCTGATTCTTACTAGTGCCAATGCCAGTGAGAACCTGGCAAGGATGGGTCGCAATGCATTAGAAAAGAATGCGATTGAGGAGGTTTTTTAGGCAGCTGGCTGAGTATGTGAGAGGTGGATGCCTGCAGGTGTGAGCGCTGTCAATTTATGCTGGCACAGGTGAGAGCTGTCTGCCTCCTCCTGCCAGAAGCTGCTGCAGGTGGGGCAGCCTGGCCCTCCTGCCATCTCCTCAGGTGCCTGCCCTTGCAGCCAGGCAGAGCAATTTTAAAAAAAAAAAAGAGTTCAGCTGGAGGCACTTTGCCAGCCAGCACTCTGCAGCTGAGGGGCTGAAACACAGGGTGGTAATTTCCTTCATCAGGGTGGGGTGCATTCCTCTGGGCACAAATCTTTTATGTTTCCTTGGTCTGAATCGCTAGATTTGTCTGGAGATTGCAGTTCCCAGCGAGCTGTGGGGATGCTGGTGGCTGGTCCTCCTTGCAGGCACCGCGCATCCCACTGGTGGGGCCTTTGGAAGCGCTGCCTGAGGGAGCGCTGCCACCAGTGCAGCAGCACAGCTCGCACATCCCTGCTGCATTACCCAGCAACCCCTCGGGTGGAAAACCCGACATTGGTGTAATTTAGCTCTTGGTGAGAATGTGCCATCACCCTTGGTCTGGGAAATGGCTCTGGTGCGTGCCAGGGCCACTGCTGAGGCTGGGCAGCAGAACTTGGCTGCACTCTCTGGGATTCCTTCCCCCTTGGAAAAAAAAAATGCTATTTAAAAAATATTAAACTAAATGCACCAGGCTGAGGTGTGCACTAAGCGCATCGTCCCTTGCCCCTCTCTTGAGGCAGGGGCTGTGCTGTGGGGCCCAGACAAACCTGCATTTTATTCAAAACCAGGTGTGAGATCAGCCAGGTTGTAAAGCAGCTGCTTCTACTATTAAGGTATCTCACTGCTTAAGCTGTCAGTGTCTGTTTTGTGTCTTGTTAGACTGCAGTTACCAGCTCCTTTTGTTTGGGAAGAGGGTGATCTTTTTGCTCTGTGCTCTGCACTATGGAGAGCAGGATCATGAGGGATGAGGAGGTGACCCGAGACGGTCACCATGGCTTCACCAAGGGCAGATCATGCCTCACCGATCTGGTGGCCTTCTACAATGGAGTGACGACATCGATGGACAAAGGATGGGCAACCGATGTCATCTACCCGGTCTTGTGCAAGGCCTCCGACATGATCCCGCACCACATCCTTATTTCTAAATTGGAGGGAGATGGGTATGAGGAGTGGACTATTTGGTGGATTATGAATTGATTGGATGGTTACAGCCAGAGGGTTGATGTCCGTGGCTCTGTGTTCAGGTGGAGGCAGTGACAGGTGGTGTCCCCCAGCAGTCTCTCTTGGGACAAGTTCCCCATCCCTGGTGATATTCAAGGCCCTGGGCAGCCTGATCTGCTGCCTGACTTAGTGGTTGTCAACCCTGCCAGCAGCAGTGGGGTTGGAACTTCATGGTCTTTAAGGTCCCTTCCAACGCAAGCCATTTGATGATTCTACTGTGTGGAAAGCTAAAGCTTCTGGTGCTTTCATCCGCTGCAGCTGGGTGGTGGAAGCCTGGCTTGTGCATGGAGGGCTAATGAGGGGCAATCAGGTCACTTGGTACCTCTGCCTTGTCCAGAGACCTGGAAGCAAACCCTGAGCAGCCATATCCTGCTTGTAGGGTCAGATGGGTGGGCCCCAGTGTGCTCAGGAGGAGTTTTCCATGAGCACGTAAGGATGTGGCAGTTGGAAGGATGGGAAGGCTATTGAGAAAACATTCATTAGCTCAGGTGGACCTAATCACCTGGTTAAAGGGAACATGCATTGCAAAACTTCCACAAAAACATCGTAATTATTCCTAATTGTACTTCCAGCCCTCAAAAACCAGTTTCGAATTTCCTTTTTTTTTTTTTTTTCCAAACAACTGTGTTGTCTTTGCATGTGTGGGTAGTTCAGGTAAAACCAAAATGAGGAACGATTTTGAAATGCGTCTCTGTAAGAGTTAGGTAGCATTTGATGGGAGCAGGAAACCTGCAGTAACAGTTTCCCAAGTACAGTTCCAGCAGTCTAAATGCAGTCAAGCCATTTGGGGCAGCATTGCTGCTGGCTGTGGGGCATCTCCCCACACCGGGCACTGTCCCTGGGTGAGCCCTGCGCTTCCCGGCCCCTGGGAGCGCAGTGCTGGGCCCCAGCCACCTCCAGGCAGTCTTAAAATGCGAAGGCTTTTTTCTTAGTATGACTTTTTATCTTATACCCTTTCCTTCCCTTCCCTTCCCTTCCCTTCCTCCTTCTCTCCCCTTCTCCCTCCCCGTTTTTTCCTTTTCCCCCTTTTTCCCATTCTTTTTCATTTTCCTCCTTTCATTGCCTTTTTCTTTTCCCTCCTCCCCCTTTCCTTTTTTTCCTCCTTTCCTTTTTTTCTCTCATTTTCCTTTTTCCCTTTCCCTCTTTTTTCCTTTTTCTTTTTCTTTCCTCTTTTTTTCCCCTTTCCTTCCCCCTGTTTTCCTTTGCTCCCTTCCCCCTTTTCTCCTTTTTTTACCTCCTTTTTTTCCATCTTTTATCTCCTCTTTTTTCGTCCCCCCCCCCTTTCCTTTCCCCATTTTTTCCCCTCCTGTCCTGTTTTCTATCTCCCCCTCTATTTTTTTTCTCCCCCCTTTTTTTATTTTCTCCCCCCTCCCCCCTTCTTTTCCCTCTCCCCAGTTTTTCAAACTCGCACACTTCTCACCCCCTGCAAAGCGCTTCCGCGTGCTGCGTCCCTGGGCAGGAGGCGCGGGGAAGGGGGGAGGTGAGAGAAGCACCATCCCCATTGCACCCCCCAACCCCGAGCCGTCTCTCCGCGCCTTTCCCGCAGCCCTCGGGAACGCCGAGCGCGTCCGGAGGGGCCCAGCCCAGAGGAAGTGACAAAGATCCCGGGGGTGTCACCACCTGCCGCGGTGCCCGGCACCGAGCACACCCAGCGCCTTTACGAGCGTGGGCGCGGGGCCGCTCCGCGTCGTGCCA